>NC_065595.1:60935949-61205949 GCF_024542745.1 Macaca thibetana thibetana
AGGTCATGCAGTATTTTTCAGTGTTGGTTTTATCTCACTTGGAAGAATGTCCTCCAGCTTCATCCACATTGTTGCAAATGGCAGAATTTTCTTCTTTTTAAGGCTGAATAGTATTCCATTGTATAGATAGCTAGAATTGTATTTTCTTTATCTATTCATTTGCTGATGGACACTTAGGTTAATTCCATTCCTTGTCTATTGTGAATAGTGCTGTGATGAGCATGTGAGTGCAGATATCTCTTTGCCTTACTGATTTCATTTCTGTTGCTAAATTGTGTTGAGAATTTTTGCATCTATATTCATAAGAAATAATGGTCTGTAGCTGTATGTTCTTGTGTGTGTGCGTGTGGTTTTTTTTTTTGGTCTGGTGAAAACTTTGTTTTATAAGTTGCAGGACTGCTCACAACTTTTAATATGCTCATGGTCATTGTGAATCTTTAGGTAGATTCAAGCATTTAAGTTGTTTTAAAATGAAATTCTATTGCCTTGAGTATTTTGAGAAAAATGTTCCATAGAAAATGCTCTGTGAAACACTATTATTGAGTAACAAATGAACATAGTATGTTTTGGGTCCTAGAATAGTTTGATATTTATGAGTTTTTATGAATTTCATGGTGAGGAGAGCACTGAAATGAAAATTATTAGAATTATATCAGATCTTCACTCTATAATTTCTGAAGTTTGTTGTTGAACTTAAGGTATACAGAAAACTGAATATATAACTTTCACTCTACAATTTGAGTTCAAGAATTTTCAGCTCATCCTTTGGTTGTCTTCATGGAATTTGGAAGATTCTCTGTCTTTTACACACTGCATGATATATGGAATTTCCATGATATTTATCTAAACATTCTGAAGTCAGCATTGGGGAAATCGGGTAAAAACTGCAGCCACTTCATAATGCTATTTTAATAAGACATATTTCTGTCTAAATATGAAATGCAATCTTCCAGTGGATGTCTCTGGCTACCCAAATAACCAGCAATCGTAGGTTTCTAGTGTTCCCCTGACCTTTTCTAACCCTTTCCAACCCAGATCATAGTAGAAACATACTGTCCTTCCTTTGCTAGATTTATTTTACATGTTTGTTAACTTTTTTTCTTTCTCTGCCTGCATTTTCTCTGTGGCTTCATAGCAGAGTGTATATAGCCTGATATATTGTTAGCCACCCACATGTCCTCAAAGCATTTGTGGTGGTCATTAGGCTAACGAGCATATGTGCTATGGTGTTGAGTGCTATAAAAATAATCATTGGAAAGCAATTCATCCTGTTATTTTTCCAGCCAAGACATTAACTGCCTCAAGTTAAGGATAGGCACAGTTTGTTCCTCCTGAGTTATTACAGAGCCAACAGTGTTTCCTTTGCAAGCACACTGCAGGAGAGTGTGCATAAATGCAGCCGTTAGATTAGGTGACAGATCTTCTGTCATCTCATCAGATTAGCATGACTGTTCTTCCTGTTTGGGACTTCCAGAAGTTAGAGGTTTCACTTTAATTGCAACAGTGTTTTTTTAAGTCTATAAGAGCTTCATCAATATCTTGACTCTTGCTTGTAAGCAGAAAGTGGCACTTTCAGACTTTTGTTATTTCAAACATTGCTTTCTCATCCTGGCATAGGATATTTTGTCCACCATCTTTCTAATGGAACTTTGCCGAATGTTCAGTAACAATGTTTTATGCTCTATATCATTCCAAGAATCCTGTATTTGCCACCCCCCCACCTCTGTGAATTTTCCAGTTATAATTGTTAGCTTCATCTAGAGAGACAGATGCCCAGCTTGGGCATCAATGTAATACCTTTGCTAATTTGCACTGAGTTCCACAACCTATTAGAAAACAAGCAATAAATAACAACTGTCTTCAAAAAGAAGGAAGGAGAGCAGTCACAAGAAAAACTTTTTGCTCCCATTTTCATTTTGTGACTCACCTTCTCCTTCTCCTTTCTTCTTCTCCTTTCTCATTCTTCCTCATCTCCTTTCTTCTTCTCCCTCCTCCTCCTCCCCCTCCTCCTCCTCTTCCTCCTCCTCCTCCTCCTTCTTCTTCTTCCTCTTCTTCTTCTTTCTTTCTCTTCTTCCTCTTCTCCTTTCTTCTCCTTCTCCTTCTCCTTCTCCTCCTTCTCCTCCTTCTCCTTCTTCTCCTTTGAGACAGAGTCTTGCTGTGTCTCCCAGGCTGGAGTGCAGTGGCACAATCACAACTCACTGCAGTCTTGACCTCCCGGGCTCAAATGATCCTCCCATCTTAGCCTCCTGAGTAGCTGAGACTACAGGGGCATGCCACCATGCTTGGCTAATTTTTGTATTTTTTGTACAGATGGGGTTATGCCATGTTGCCCAGGCTGGTCTCAAATTCCTGGGCTCAAGTGATCCACTCACCTCGGCCTCCTAAAGTGCTGGGACTACAGGCATAAGCCACCAAGCCCCACTGTGATTCCTTTCTATGCTCATTAGAGGAGTCTTTATCTACCCTTACTTCACAGTTTAGCTTTAGACCAGAAAATTGAGGATCAATTTAGAGTGAATTTTATTTGTTTCAAATCTTTAGTAAACTATGGCATTACGGAAACTCAAGAGGTATGGGTGGCTAAGAGCAGCACCTGCACTGCCTAATGAACTATTCAGCTTAAGGGCTTCACTATACTCCCTCCTGGAATGGGTAATTCCTATAGCTAAAGAATCTGCTTTTCAATTCTCTCATCTGCAAAAGGGAAGACAAATTTTAATTTGCTTTCTAGGATTTATGCCTTTATAAATAATAAATCCATGACCTCAGGGGTCTGTATCAATTCAAGTAGATTTTTTCCCCTCTTTCTGAAATATATTTGAATTGGTATTAAAATTTTAAGGGGAAGGCTGGCAGTTCCAAGATGGCCAAATAGGAACAGCACCACGCTACAGCTCCCAGTGTGAGAGACACAGAAGACGGCTGATTTCTGCATTTCCAACTGAGGTCCCCAGTTCATCTCACTGGGGCGTGTCAGACACTGGGTGCAGGACAATGGATGCAGCCCACCGAGGAAGAGCCAAAGCAGGGTGAGGCATTGCCTCACTCAGGAAGCACAAAGGGTAAGGGAATTCCCTTTCCTAGCCAAGGGAAACCGTGACACACAGCACCTGGAAAATCAGCTCACTCTCACCCTAATACTGTGCTTTTCCAAAGGTCTTAGCAAATGGCACATCAGGACATTATATCCTGTGCCTGGCTCAGAGGGTCCCACACCCATGGGACCTCCCTCATTGCTAGCACAGCAGTCTGAGATCTAACTGCAAGGTGGCAGTGAGGCTGGGGGAGGGGCGCCTGCCATTGCTGAGGCTTGAGTAGGTACTGGAAGCTCAAACTGGGTAGAGTCCACCACAGCTCAAGGAGGCCTGCCTGCATCTGTAGACTCCACCTCTGGGGACAGAGCATAGCCAAACAAAAGGCAGCAGAAACCTCTGCAGATTTAAATGTCCCTGTCTGACAGCTTTGAAGAGAGTAGTGGTTCTCCCAGCATGGAGGTTGAGATCTGGGAAAGGACAGACTGCCTCCTCAAGTGGGTCCCTGACTCCCGAGTAGCCTAACTGGGAAGCACCGCCCAATAGGGGCAGACTGACACCTCACATGGCCGGGTATGCCTCTGAGATGAAGCTTCCCAAGGAACAATCAGGCCGCAATATTTGCTGTTCAGCAATATTCACTCTTCTGCAGCCTCTGCTGCTGAAACCCAGGCAAACAGTGTCTGGAGTGGACCTCAAGCAAACTCCAACAGACTTGCAGCTTAGGGTCCTGACTGTTAGAAGGAAAATTAATAAAGAGAAAGGACATCCATACCAAAACCCCATCTGTAAGTCACCATCATCAAAGACCAAAGGTAGATAAAACCACAAAGATGGGGAAAAAAAAGAGCAGAAAAGCTGAAAATTCTAAAAATCAGAGCACCTCTTCCCTTCCAAAGGAATGCAGCTCCTTGCCAGCAATGGAACAAAGCTGGACGGAGAGTGACTTTGACAAGCTGAGATAAGAAGCCTTCAAATGATGAAACTTCTCCTAGCTAAAGGAGGAGGTCTGAACCCATTGCAAAGAAGCTAAAAACCCTGAAAAGAAGATTAGAAGAATGGCTAACTAGAATAACAAATGTAGAGAAGTCCTTAAGTGACCTGATGGAGCTGAAAACCATGGCACGAGAACTACGTGACAAATGCACAAACTTCAGTAACTGATTCGATCAACTGGAAGAAAAGGTATCAGTAACAGAAGATCAAATGAAAGAAATGAAGTGAGAAGAAAAGCTTAGAGAAAAAAGAGTAACAAGAAATGAACAAAGCCTCCAGGAAATATGGGACTATTTGAAAAGACCAAATCTACGTCTGATTGATGTACCTGAAAGTGATGGGGAGAATGGAACCAAGTTGGAAAACACTCTGCAGGATATTATCCAGGAGAACTTCCCCAATCTAGCAAGACAGGCCAACATTCAAATTCAGGAAATACAGAGAACACCACAAAGATACTCCTTGAGAAGAGCAACTCCAAGACATAATTGTCAGATTCACCAAAGTTGAAATGAAAGAAAAAATGTTAAGGGCAGTCAGAGAGAAAGGTCGGGTTACCAACAAAGGGAAGCCCATCAGACTAACAGCGGATATCTCGGCAGAAACTCTACAAGCCAGAGGAGAGTGGGGGCCAATATTCAACATTCTTAAAGAAAAGAATTTTCAACCCAGAATTTCATATCCAGCCAAACTAAGTTTCATAAGTGAAGGAGAAATAAAATCCTTTACAGACAAGCAAATGCTGAGAGATTTTATCACCACCAGGCCTGCCCTACCAGAGCTCCTGGAGGAAACACTAATCATGGAAAGAAACAACCAGTACCAGCCACTGCAAAAACATGCCAAAATGTAAAGACCATCGATGCTAGGAGGAAACTGCATCAACTATTGAGCAAAATAACCAGCTAACATCATAATGACAGGATCAAATTCACACATAACAATATTAACCTTAAATGTAAACGGGCTAAATGGTCCAATTAAAAGACACAGACTGGCAAATTGGATAAAGAGTCAAGACCCATCAGTGTGTTGTATTCAGGAGACCCATCTTACATGCAGAGACACACATAGGCTCAAAATAAAGGGATGGAGGAAGATCTACCAAGCAAATGGAAAACAAAAAAAAGGCAGGGGTTGCAATCCTAGTCTCTGATAAAACAGACTTTAAACCATCAAAGATCGAAAGAGACAAAGAAGGCCATTCCATAATGGTAAAGGGATCAATTCAACAAGAAGAGCTAAAGCTAACTATCCTAAATATACATGCACCCAATATAGGAGCACCCAGATTCATAAAGCAAGTCCTTAGAGACTTAAAAAGAGACTTAGACTCCCACACAACAATAATGGGAGACTTTAACATCCCACTGTCAACATTAGACAAAAGTTAACAAGGATATACAGGACTTGAACTCAGCTCTGCACCAAGCAGACCTAATAGACATCTAGAGAACTCTCTACCCCAAATCAACAAAATATACATTCTTCTCAGCACCACATCGCACTTATTCCAAAATTGACCACATAGTTGGAAGTAAAGCACTCCTCAGCAAACGTTAAAGAACAGAAATTATAACAAACTGTCTCTCAGACCACAGTGCAATCAAACTAGAACTCAGGATTAAGAAACTAAAAACTGCTCAACTACATAGAAACTGAATAACCTGCTCCTGAATGACTAGTGGGTACATAACGAAATGAAGACAGAAATAAAGATGTTCTTTGAAACCACTGAGAACAAAGATACAACATACCAGAATTTCTGGGACACATTTAAAGCAGTGTGTAGAGGGAAATTTATAGCACTAAATGCCCACAAGAGAAAGCAGGAAAGATCTAAAATTGACACCCTAACATCACAATTAAAAGAACTAGAGAAGCAAGAGCAAACACATTCAAAAGCTAGCAGAAGGCAAGAAATAACTAAGATCAGAGCAGAACTGAAGGAGATAGAGACACAAAAACCATTAAATAAATCAATGAATCCAGGAGTTGGTTTTTTGAAAAGATCAACAAAATTGATAGACCGCTAGCAAGACTAATAAAGAAGAAAAGAGAGAAAAATCAAATAGACGCAATAAAAAAATGATCAAGGGGATATCACCACCGACCCCACAGAAATACAAACTACCATCAGAGAATACTATAAACACCTCTATGCAAATAAACTAGAAAACTAGAAGACATGGATAAATTCCTAGACACATACACTCTCCCAGGACTAAACGAAGAAGAAGTTGAATCCCTGAATAGACCAATAACAGGCTCTGAAATTGAGGCAATAATTTATAGCCTACCAACCAAAAAAATCCAGGACCAGACATATTCACAGCTGAATTCTACCAGAGGTACAAGCAGGAGCTGGTACCATTCCTTCGGAAACTATTCAAATCAATCGGGAAAGAGAGAATCCTCCCTAACTCATTTTATGAGGCCAACATCATCCTGATACCAAAACCTGGCAGAGACACAACAAAAAAAAGAAAATTTTAGATCAATATCCCTGATGAACATTGATGCAAAAATCCTCAATAAAATACTGGCAATCCGAATCCAGCAGCACATCAAAAAGCTTATCCAAAATGATCAAGTGGGCTCCATCCCTGGGATGCAAGGCTGGTTCAACATATACAAATCAACAAATGTAATCCAGCATATAAACAGAACCAAAGACAAAAACCACATGATTATCTCAATAGATGCAGAAAAGGCCTTTGACAAAATTCAACAGCCTTTCATGCTAAAAACTCTCAAAATAATTCGGTATTGATGGAACGTATCTCAAAATAATATATCAAACCCACAGTCAGTATCATACTGAATGGGCAAAAACGGGAAGCATTCTCTTTGAAAACTGGCACAAGACACTTCTATTCAACATAGTGTTGGAAGTTGTGGCCAGGGCAATCAGGCAAGAGAAAGAAATAAAAGGTATTCAATTAATAAAAGAGGAAGTCAAATTGTCCCTGTTTGCAGATGACATAATTGTATATTTAGAAAACCCCATCGTCTCAGCCCAAAATCTCCTTAAGCTGATAAGCAACTTCAGCAAAGTCTCAGGATACAAAATCAATGTGCAAAAATCACAAGCATTCTTATACACCAATAGTAGACAAACAGAGAGCCAAATCATGAGTGAACTCCCACTCACAATTGCTTCAAAGAGAATAAAATACCTAGGAATCCAACTTACAAGGGATGTGAAGGACCTCTTCAAGGTGAACTACAAACCACTGCTCAATGAAATAAAAGAGGACACAAACAAATGGAAGAACATACCATGCTCATGGATAGGAAGAATCAATATTGTGAAAATGGCCATACTACCTAAGGTAATTTATAGATTCAATCCCATCCCCATTAAGCTACCAATGTCTTTCTTCACAGAACTGGAAAAAACTACCTTAAAGTTCATATGGAACCAAAACATAGCCCTCATTGCCAAGACAATCCTAAGCCAAAAGAACAAAGCTGGAGGCATCACACTACGTGACTTCAAACTATCCTACAAGGCTAAAGTGACCAAAACAGCATGGTACTGGTACCAAAACAGAGATATAGACCAGTGGAACAAAACAGAGCCCTCAGAAATAATGCCACACATCTACAACCATCTGATCTTTGACAAACCTGACAAAAACAAGAAATGGGGAAAGGATCCCCTATTTAATAAATGGTGCTAGGAAAACTGGCTAGCCATAAGTAGAAAGCTGAAAATGGATTCCTTCCTTACACTTTATATGAAAGTTAATTCAAGATGGATTACAGACTTAAATGTTAGACTTGAAACCACAGAAACCCTAGAAGAAAACCTAGACAATACCATTCATGACATAGGCATGGGCAAGGACTTCATGTCTAAAACACCAAAAGCAATGGCAACAAAAGCCAAAATAGACAAATGGGATCTAATTAAACTAAAGAGCTTCTGCACAGCAAAAGAAACTACCATCAGAGTGAACAGGCAACCTACAGAATGGGAGAAAATTTTTGCAATCTACTCATCTGACAAAGGGCTAATATTCAGAACCTACAAAGAACTCAAACAAATTTACAAGAAAAAAACAAACAACCCCATCAAAAAGCGGATGAAGGATATGAACAGACTTCTCAAAAGAAGACATTTACACAGCCAACAGACACATAAAAAAATGCTCATCATCACTGGCCATCAGAGAAATGCAAATCAAAACCACAATGAGATACCATCTCACACCAGTTAGAATGGCGGTCATTAAAAAGTCAGGAAACAACAGGTGCTGGAGAGGCTGTGGAGAAATAGGAACACTTTTACACTGTTGGTGGGATTGTAAACTAGTTCAACCATTATGGAAAACAGTATGGTGATTCCTCAAGGATCTAGAACTAGATGTACCATATGACCCAGCCATCCCATTACTGGTTATATACCCAAAGGATTATAAATCATGCTGCTATAAAGACACATGCACACGTATGTTTACTGCAGCACTATTCACAATAGCAAAGACTTGGAATCAACTCAAATGTCCATCAGTGACAGACTGGATTAAGAAAATGTGGCACATATACACCATGGAATACTATGCAGCCATCAAAAAGGATGAGTTTGTGTCCTTTGTAGGGACATGGATGTAGCTGGAAACCATCATTCTTAGCAAACTATCACAAGAACAGAAAACCAAACACTGCATGTTCTCACTCATAGGTGGGAACTGAACAATGAGATCACTTGGACTCGGGAAGGGGGCCTATCATGGGGAGGGGGGAGGGGGGAGGGATTGCATTGGGAGCTATACCTGATGTAAATGACGAGTTGATGGGTGCTGACGAGTTGATGGGTGCAGCACAGCAACATGGCACAAGTATACATATGTAACAAACCTGCACGTTATGCACATGTACCCTAGAACTTAAAGTATAATAATAATAATAATAATAAAAAGTCAGGAAACAACAGGTGCTCAAGAGGATGTGGAGAAATAGGAACACTTTTACACTGTTGGTGGGACTGTAATCTAGTTCACCCATTGTGAAAGACAGTGTGGTGATTCCTCAAGGATTTAGAACTAGAAATACCATTTGACCCAGCCATCCCATTACTGGGTATATACCCAAAGGATTATAAATCATGCTGCTATAAAGACACATGCACACGTATGTTTATTGCAGCACTATTCACAACAGCAAAGACTTGGAACCAACCCAAATGCCCATCAATGATAGACTGGATAAAGAAAATGTGGCACATATACACCATGGAATACTATGCAGCCATAAAAAAGGATGAGTTCATGTCCTTTATAGAGACATGGATGCAGCTGGAAACCATCATTCTCAGCAAACTATCGCAAGAACAGAAAAGCAAACACCACATGCTCTCACTCATAGGTGGGAACTGAACAATGAGAACACTTGGACACAGGAAGGGGAACATCACACACTGGGGCCTGTCATGGGGCAGGGGGAGGAAGGAGGGATAGCATTAGGAGAGATACCTAATGTAAATGACGAGTTAATGGGTGCAGCACACCAACATGGCACTTGTATACATATGTAACAAACCTGCACATTGTGCACATACACCCTAGAACTTAAAGTATAATAAAAAATTAAAAAAAAATTTTAAGGGGAAAAAGATATTGACGAGGTAGAAACTACCAATGGAAATGCAGATTTTTTAAATTTATTAATACTGAAAGCATGTTCACTTTGATGTAATAAGCTATCTTATATGTAAATCTATTCTCTGTTTATCACAGTTTCCACGAGCCCAGGACCTGACTCATTGAGAAAAACATGAAGGATTATTTGGCATCTGTGAGCAATTTGCACAATTAGTGGAAAAGAGATAAATACATTTCTTCCTTTTGTTTCTCATCTTCTGTGTAAAAAACACAGAAAAAAAGTTATAAGAACACATAACATGTTTTCGAAATACATGACTTCCTATAAAAATTTATTATTATTATTTCATTTTATAAAAATTACTAGTTAGGAAATATTAATGTTAGGTAGCCATTCATATGCAAGAGAAATAGCTTACCCCTCAGGATAACATGCTTCTTAAAACTTGTCCTATTTCTTCAATGCAGTAAATGTGAAGCTGTAGAAACAACAAAAATGCTTTTTTGTCATGGGCATTCCTACAAATAAAAAAGTAAACTGACACATTGACAACTACAGAGCACCAATAGCTTATTACAAGTCAGCTAAATCCATCAGCATATCCAGCTTCCCTGGATAGAGTTTAGAAGATGGAGATCAAAACTTGCCAGTCAGTTATCACTTGGATGTGGTCTAGTTTCAGTGAAAGATATTCAGACTTCCTGATTTGCTTGTAAATCTGGGTCCAATTTCTCTCTCTGGATTACGGTAAAATAATTGAGGAGTCAAGGATATTCTCTTTTTAAAATATTTATTGATTTGCCATTGAATTGATTTGTTTGAAGACATTCAGAAGATTTGCTTTGCTTGGTCTTATGAGAATGGGATCATATTTTTACTTGCTTTAGAATTCTGAAATGAATTGAAATCCTATTGCCTTCCCTGAGGAAATAGCTGAAATATTTGGTGACTACATCTTCCAAAAAGTTCCATTAAAATGCAAATACTAGCCATTAATTTAAATGAATTTTCTTTCCCTTTAATCAAACTGTTCAATGAAATTAGGATTGGGAGCAGATGTCTTGGCTTCACCAATGTATTTCCTTTTATCCTGTTTATTGTGTACCCTTCTGGTTGACCAGTCACAAGTAACACCTCATGTCTTCAAAATGTCTATCTTTATCTTTTTTTATTTGGTGTCTTCTAAATTAACATTAAAAGATTAGAAGAAAAGAAAAAATGGAGCCCACTACCCATAAGATACAGATGATATTTTCCTCAGGCAGTGTTTGTCTTTTTATTGCATTTCCCTGTGAGAGTTTCATTCTCAGCTATTGTTTTAGTTACAGCGCTACTTAACTTGTAGCATTCTTTCTTCCTTGGCTCACCTAGTATTATGACTCCCCTAGTTCCTTTATAGCCCCTTGTTTGTTTGTTCAGATTTAGCATTTATGAGAACTGCCCTTTTTATTACTTGAGTTTCCTAATAAAAATGCTACTGCGACTGACTGTGAAAGATTGAGGGATGTTTCTTTGGAAAATAGTTATAGTGGCACATATATACAGGGATAGAAATAGACAAGTCCCTTCTAAGTGCAAGGATCATGACATTTATGTCTTTTATTTTCTTACAGCATCTAGTATAATAAAAAGACACATAGCAGGAGACTAACAAATCTTTAGTGAATTGAATTGAACATTTCTAGCAGTTTTTCTAATATGAACTGACAATGGATTTTCTGACTCTCCTGGATGCAATAGGCAGCCTCGAGATAGGTTTTGGATGCACAGAATAATTACTGGATATTTCAGTGGTTGATGACAAACAATAGTGCAGTGTATTTCAAATAATTATATATGGTTGGCACATTCAGCACAGTCATATTTGCTCTACAGACATTTACTAAGTATTGTGTCTCAGTTACAATGAAAACCAAGATGCTATCCTTGCCTCCAAGGAGCTCACACTCTGATGCCCTTAGCTAGCTTCAGGAGTAATTTTAGAGATGAAGATGTTGTTGTCGAAAGAGGCCAAGCATTCTAGAAATAGTGTGTTTGAGGCAGTTGAGTATATGTTCCTTTCACTACAAAATTTATGGCAAACCTTAAGCAATGTTAAAGTGATGCCCCTACCTCATTTCTCAAAGTATTGTTGATGTGGATTTTTTTCCCTAATGTATTTATTTGCCCAGTAATTATTTGGCCAACTAATTTCCCTATTTCCTAGGCTAATATGTAGAAATAGAATACTCAGGTAACTTGAATACCTACATAGTCATCCTTATTGAATATTAAACTTTTTCAAGAATAGCTACCTATCTAATATTACTTTATCTTTTCTTTGCAATTCTTATCAATTTAGGTTATTGCTGAAATATGCTATGATGTTATGGTGTTTGGAATTACAGTTGCTATAGACTGAATATTTGTGTCCCTACTAAATTCTTATGTTGAAATCCTACCACCCAATGTCATGGTACTAGGAGGCAGAGCATTTGGGAGGTGATTTTATCATGAGATTGGAGTCTTCATGAGTGGGATTATTTGCCTTATGAAAGATATCCCTGAAAGCTCCCTTGTCCCTTCCACCATGTGAGGACACAGTGAGAAAACTACCATCTGTGAACTAGGAAGCATGTCCTCACCCGACCCCAAATTTGCCAGTGCCTGTGCCTTGATCTTGTTCTTTCTGAAACCGCTATTGCAAAATTGTAACTGATACAGTGAAAGAGGTCTGACTTAACCAGCTCCATCTTGCTTCTAACCTCCAAGCTGTCCTTGTTCATTTCTTGGCATAGGCTGAATTAACTTTGGAGGAACTTAGTAGTTTAAAACAAAGATGGTAACAGCCCTTTCCCAAAACAAACCTCCTTCTTGCCTGGAGACTAGACTGCCGTTGTAGGACTAACAAATTAGGCACAAGATTAGAAATTACAGTTTAAGGGTCATGCAGCTGGAGGTTAAAAGATTCTGACCCTCCCTAAACTGCTCCTAAGATCAGTGCTTGAAATATTTTGCAGACCCTGCACTTGATGGATCAGCCGGCATCACCCAGATAGATAAACTGGCTCATCTGATCTGTGGCCCCCACCCAGGAACTGACTAAGCACAAGAAGACAGCTTTAATTCCCTATGATTTCGTCCCTGACCCGGCCAGTCAGCACTCTTGACACACTGGTATTCCCCTACCCACAAAATTGTCCTGAAAAACTCTGATCCCTGAATGCTCAGGGAGACTGATTTGAGTAATAATAAAACTTGGATCTTCCGCACAGCCTGCTGTGTGTGAATTACTCTTTCTCTATTGCAATTCCTCTATCTTGATAAATCAGCACTGTCTGGACAGCAGGCAAGGTAAACCCATTGGGTGGTTACATTTCCAGCCTTCAGAACTATAAGAAATAAATTTATGTTGTTTATAAGTCATCCAGTTTATGGTACTCTGTTATAGCAACCAAACAGACTAAGACAAAAGTACAGAGATTCTACAGAAATTGGCCTTCAAATTCTAGAAGTTGATGTTAGCATTCAGATGGTAATAATAGCATTATTTTAATGAAAGGACTTGTGTCACCTTTAATAACCTGCTGGTATTTTTAAAATCTATTTTTATTGACCCTAACATTGCACAAGACAGAAAAGGGACATGTATTAGCATAGCAAATCCATTTCACATAAGCAATGCTGGTGCTCTGAGTTTAAATGACTTGCAATTATAATCTAAACCTATTAATATTTAAAGTACAAATATTATGTTCAAGACACTTGGTAGATACTCCACATTTTATCATATTTGAAATTTTGAGTGGGAGAGTTAAAAGTGGAAATGAAAAAATTAACATACATTATTCCATAATTTACAACTACAGATAGTATTGCATGATTTTTATTCATTATAAGCTTAATACTTTTAAGCCTAATATTTGGATATTTTACTCTCTCTATATATATTTTTTCTTTTAAAAGATAGAGTTTCACTCTGTACTCTGTCATGCAGCCTGGAGTACAGTGGCACAATCATAGCTCACTGCAGCCTCAAACTCAAGTGATCCTCCTGCTTCTGCCTCCTGAGTATCTGGGACTACAGTTGTGTACAGCCATGCTTAGTTAAACTTTTAAAAAAATTTTTGGTAGAAATGGGGTCTTGCTTTGTGTATTAGTCTGTTTTCATGCTTCCGGTAAAGACATACCTGAGACTGGGAAGAAAAAGAGGTTTAATTGGACTTAACAGTTCTGCATGTTTGGGGAGGCCTCAGAATTACAGAGGGAGGTGAAAGGCACATCTTACATGGCAGTGGCAAGAGAAAATGAGGAAGAATCAAAAGTGGAAACCTCTGATAAACCCATCAGATCTCATGAGGCTTATTCACTATCACAAGAATAGCACAGGAAAGACTGGACTCCATGGTTCAGTTACCTCCTCCTGAGTCCCTCCCACAACATGTAGGAATTCTGGGAGATACAATTCAAGTTGAGATTTGGGTGGGGACACAGCTAAACCGTATCAGTTTGTTTCCCAGGCTGGTCTCAAACACCTGCCTTCAAGCAATCCTCCTTCCCCAGCTTTCCAAAGTGTTGGGATTACAGGTGTGAGCCACCATGCCCTGCCTGTTACAGTATTTTTTAAAGTACATCAAGCATAATTTCTAGATGCCTCACCATCTAAACTGGCTTGAGAACCTGTGCTTTACATTTATTCTTTCACTTAGCAAACAGTTTTTGAGCACTTGCTATTTGACAAGCACTGTTTTCAGCACCATTAGTACAGGGGTTTATAAAACAAAGCCATTGCTCTTACGGAGCTTTCATCCTAATGGGTGAGGTAACTGGAAACTAGTATACAAGCAAAAGAAGTTGAAGATAGTGATATGTGTGAAACCCTACATGGAAATTTCATTCTTCATTAACTATCAAATATATTAAACAATAACATTAAACATCTACTTAATCTCTTTTTCTGTTATTTATAAGTACTTATAATTAATATGGTTAAACATCACAAGAGTAGTTTTAATGACGATAACCTTACAATTTACGGAAGTGTTCACTCATTGTGATGGTTAACATTGAATGTCAACTGATTGAATTGAAGTATGCAAAGTACTGTTCCTGGGTGTGTCTGTGAGCTGTAGCTGGGGCTAGAATAAAGCAGGCAGAAGAACATGGAAAGACTTGACTGGCTGAGTCTTCTGGTCTTCATCTTTCTCCCGTGCTGGATGCTTCCTGCCCTCGAACATCGGACTCCAGGTTCTTCAGCTTTTGGACTAAACTTTCACCAGTGATTTGCCAGGAGCTCTCGGGGCCTTTGGCCACAGACTGAAAGCTTCACTGTCAGCTACCCGGCTTTTGAGGTTTTGGGACTCGGATTGGCTTCCCTGTTCCTCAGTTTTTAGATGGCCTATTGTAGGACTTCACCTTGTGACCGTGTGGGTCAATACTCCTTCATGAACTCCCCTTCATACATACATCAATCCTATTAGCTCTGTCTCTTTAGGGAACCCTGGCCAACACATTCATTATCTAGAGAAGAAAAAAAATCTCTTACCCACCTTAGATTCATTTGCTGGGAGCCTCTAAATTAGATTGATGAAAGACCTATGAACAAGAGAAAAATATACTAATTTACTTCATGTCAGTTGTAAAGAAATGAAGACCTGAAGAAATAATTAAACCTGAGTGTTTTTATACTGAGTTTGATGAAGAATGGAAGATCATGGAAAAATGTGATGGGACAAAGATGTATGAGCTAAGGGTAGAAAACTGGGGGAAACTTAACAAGGTCTGTTCATTCAGCTTCCTCTTGGCATCCCTGTTTTGGACATAAGGATGTTTCTTTTGGCTATAAGAAAGGCATCTCTCACATGAGGGTCTTAGGAAGGGGGAGGTCAGAGAGCGCTTCCTGAACCTGCTGTTACTCAAATTCCTTTAGCTTAAAGTATACAATATGCCAAGGCATCATATTACAGGGTAGCATATTCTGATTCCTGTCAATTAATTCACTCGTTCCATATTTATTAAGTCCCTGCTGTGTGCCATTTATTGAGTCCCTGCTATGTTCTCAGCACAAGGAATATGAGAACGATGAAAACAAACACAAATTCTGGCTCACGAGGATTTTAATCAGATATAACCTTTTTGTTCTGGATGATTTTCATAGCATTCTACAGATACATTAGAAAACATCTTCCTGGAATCTCAGCACAATAGAAATTATATGAGAAAAACAATTTTATATCTGTGTATAAAATGTAACTTTCAGAATATATTGTTTTATTTATGCCTTGAAGAAAACACTCACACACACAGATTTGTTCTAAGATTCTATTTGTAACATGGAATTGTTAGTTATGTACAGATACTTTTAAACAAGATTTTCCTAGTACACTACCTTAAGGATTCTTAGATTCAAGTGTCAGGAGCGATTTGGGGCTTTTATTCTCAGTTACATAGCTCCATTATATCTAATAATCTTCATTATATGTCTCTGGTTTTTAATCTATGCACTTTTTTCTTTATTCTTACCAGTAATTTCAGGCCGACGTTAGAATTTTATGTGAAAACAATATGTATTGTGTATGCATTTAACTTTTTTGATATGTTTATTAAGTTCTATATAATATGCCTTTTACAATGCCTGTTTTCAAAAATCAGGGCATGGTTTGTCATTACTATTTTTTAAATATATTTTAGATTTATTTGATTCAATAAAGCAAGAAAGGAAGCACTTCACATTTCTCTGACATCTAATCTGTTGCCTTTCTAGGTCAGTTTTCTCATCTTTGCCTTTAAATAATTATTATAATTGAAATCTTATGATGTAATAGTCAAATTGAACTTTTCCTTGGTCTATGCCTACTATCAAATAATTTGGAATAGAAATTATTTGAAGTATGTATTAGTCTGCTTGGGCTCCTATTACAAAATGCCATAGACTCAGTGACATAAGACACAGAAATTTATTTCCCACAATTATGGAGGTGGGGCGGTCCAAGATCAAGGTGCTGGGAGGGTTGGTTTCATTCTAAGGTCTCTCCTCCTGGCTTATAGGCTGCTGCTACTTCACTGTCTCACTGTGTCTCACTCACATGATCTCTTCTTGGTGGGTCCTTGCAGAGAGAGGGGGAGGGAGAGAGGAAGGGCAACAGGGAGGAAGGAGCGGGGAGGGAGAGAGGAAGACAGAGAACACTCTTACGTCTCTTCTTTTTATAATGACACCAATCTCATCTGATTAACGTCCCACTCTTAAGACCTCATCTCTAAAACTCCATCTCCAATTACCATCGCACTGGGGGTCAGAGCTTCAACACGTGAATTTGGGGGAGACACAAACATTTAGTCCATAACAGTGTGCAATAGCAACAAAAACTTTGAATGTCATAGTGATTTTTGTAGAAATACAGATTTATTTGTCTCTTTCACTTATTAAAATTATCTAATTATGAAGTAATTGGTCTGTTTACTTTTTTACATAGAAAAAATGATTATTAATTATCAACGAGCTGTGAGTTAGAGGTGAGATCTGAGGAGAATCCAACATGTAAAAATCAGGTCTATTTATTTGCTGTAAGTTTTCCTACAGCTGCCATTGCCAAATCACCAGCCAATTCTAGCTCATGGTTGACAAAGTGGAGATCTCAGAAACTCATAGGGATTTGGGAGGCATTTTCAGATGTTGTAACGTAAATAAAACCTGCCTTTTAGGTTTAAAATATTTTTATATTAGGTAAACATTGAATTGGTTGTACTATCATTTTTTAAACATTGGATACTGTCATTGAGATAAAATTAGTCTACTGGGAAGCAACTTTCTGTTATCCCCTATAAATTATCAACATGCAAATATACTGTAAGTATAATGCAGAGGAGGGTGCATAATACAAACCTGAAGGAAGAACTTAATATATTGATGCAGATTAAAGCATAATCTTATTCTTAATTACCCGGAGAAAAGGACCGATGTTTCCTTATTTCGTATCTCCTACTGTCGCACAACTTCAATCTTGTTTTCAGAAATTTATCCTAGATCCTTCATTTTGTAATTTTGGTCCACCTTCTCCTACCTTCCTGCCCTGTACTGCATACATATTTAGTGCAGGTCTTACCTGGCAGTTATTTAAGGGCCTAAGATAGTTCTCTGCTATTGTTGTCCAGAGATTGGAGGTACCGCATTGCCCACGGCTTGGAGGAGTTAGCCACACCTAAGCATACAAACTGCTGGAGACTCGCAGAGCCATCTGGGTTCACTTCCAACCAAACATAACCTCAGAGCACTTTTTTCTGGTTAGTTTTCAAGGCTTCAGTTACAGTAACTCAATCCTTCTGTAAGAATCTGCATGAAGATGTCAAATAAAAGATTTGCATTTTTTGATATGTTGACTTAAATTCTGAACCCATCCACTTGAGGATAATATAGATACGTAAAATGTAGTCTGAGTTTATTAAGGTGCACATTTTATTTCTAACACAAGCAACTCTTTTGAAAATACTATTTTTGTGAAAGTCAAAAGATATATTTTGATAATTCATAATTTATTTTGGGGAACCTATTATACTTAAATACACATATGAATCACCTGGGACTCTTATCTTCTTAAAATGCCAGTTTGGATTCAGTAGGGCTGGGGAGGGGCCTGGGAACCTGCATTTCTCTTGCCCTTCTAGGGGATGCTAATGTTGCTGTTCTGTGGAGCACTTTTGAGTAGCAAGGTACAATGGAATATTTTATAATTCTTCCCAATTTCCCAGAAGGTAAAACCTTTTATTTGCTGTTGTATTAAAAGTAATAAAGCTTTTAAAAGTATATCAAGAGATAGGAAATAAATCATTGTCCTATTCAGTTACTGTTTAAAAATTACAAATTTTCATTGAACATTATCAATAATTTTAAATCAAAATTCAACATAGAAAATAGTGACAAAATTATCAGTGAAGTAAGCGATGGCATTTGTATGCATAGTGATCAGGTTACCTTAAAAGTACCACATCTACCAGATGAATATCCTACCATATATCAATAAGCACAGTTCTATACAAGTGCTGCATATGTTTTTTACTGGTTTTTAACAGTTTAATATTAAATCTGTATTTTATTATAACTCATATGTTAGTGACTGTAATAATTTAAAATTGTTACCAAAACAATATTAGGATTATTTGCAAATATTTGTAAGATTTCACCAATTGAGTCAATTGATGATATCAATTGCGATTGTAGCATTGCACAAGTGAATTTTCATCAGGGGCCAATCTACGAATACAAGATGATACATACAGGACAGCGTTAATTTAGGACTCTTCGCTTTATGAAATTTATTAGATATGATGAAGCATGTAACTAAAATTTAGGTTTAAAGTACAAGAAGATGTAGTTAAATTGTGACGTTTTAAATAGTCCTGCTGTATAGACTTATAAAAGTTGTATACAAGATTAGAAAGGAGGTAGAATTCTATTAGTAAGGTTACTGGCGGCAAATCTGTAAGTGTCTGCAGCAAGCTCAATTCTCACCTCCTCAGAAGAAAGAATGTGACCGAGGGGCATAAGGCAGAGTAAGAGACTGAGACAAGTTTTTGAGCAGGAGTGAAAGTTTATTTAGGGCCGGGCGCGGTGGCTCAAGCCTGTAATCCCAGCACTTTGGGAGGCCGAGACGGGCGGATCACGAGGTCAGGAGATCAAGACCATCCTGGCTAACACGGTGAAACCCCGTCTCTACTAAAAATACAAGAAAATTAGCCGGGCGAGGTGGCGGGCGCCTGTAGTCCCAGCTACTCAGGAGGCTGAGGCAGGAGAATGGCGTGAACCCGGGGGGGCGGAGCTTGCAGTGAGCCGAGATCGCGCAACTGCACTCCAGCCTGGGCGACAGAGCAAGACTCCATCTCAAAAAAAAAAAAAAAAAAAAAGTTTTAAAGCAGGAATAAAAGGAAGAAATGTATCCTTGGAAGAGGATCAAGCAGGCAACTTGAGATCAAGGGCATGGTTTAACTTTTGACTTAGGGTTTTACCTGTTGGTATCCTTCCGGGGTCTTGCATTACTTCTCCCCTGATTCTTCCCTCGGGTGGCCTGTCCATATGCACAGTGGTCTGTTAGTTCTTGGGGGGTGCAGCATGCACAGTGTGTTTACTGGAATTGTACGCATGTGCGCTTGAGGCAGTCTTCCCTTACTAGGCCAGTGTTCCTAGATAGTCATATACTGGTTAAACGCAGCCATTTTGCCTCCTATTGCGCATGCTTGAGCCCACTTGCCCAACTCCTGAGATCTTATCGGGAAGCTGCTGATGACCGGTTTGAGGTTTTTCTATCTACTGGGAGACTGCCGTTCTCTGGCGCCAGCTGTGACCAATCATTATTTTAGAGAGGCAGTTTAGCAACCGCCTGACCATCACCTGCTGGGGGTGGGGGTGGAGGGGGGCTTCTTCTCTGCTCATTTCTGACTACCTACCTACCTACCTACTGTAATAGGAGTGCCAATTTTTCTAACAAGAAAAAAGTTACATGATAAATTAAAATTCTGTGGTAGAGAAGGTGCTTCTGGTGGTAGAAAATTAAGAAAATGTGATATGTATCGAAGTCATTCAAATTTTAGACAGAATGGTGAATTTGTGATAAAACTGAATGAAAAAATTACAGCTCACTGAAACAGGTTGAAGGATAGGGATACATGTGAAATTCATTATTAAATATATTTTTATAACTTAGAAAATGATATTGTCAGTGTAGAGAGCATGATAAAATTACTACATCTATAATTATACATCTATGAGTTTTCTGATGTTGTTAACAATCAGATCAAGCTAGGTAAGTCTATTTTATAGTTCACAATTGAGTCTTACACATGTATGAAAATTCAGAAGTCAATCAATAGAACAATAACGATCTCAATGTTACAAAATCTGGTGATTGTAACCACGTTCTCAACTGAATAATAAGACGACTGCTCATGAAATTCGTATCAGATGTTTCAGAGTATACCGGATTATTTTAATAAAAATGATTTTTCATTTCATTGATGTACCAGTGAAATTCAATCTTTTTAGAACCAATTTAAAAAGGATTAAAAAACGTTCTCTGCCAAAAATTCGATTTAGTTTAAGTAAAATACTGGATTAAAGTAGCACTGCTGGAAGAAATGAAACCGAGTGGTGTGACAGCAACGTTTAAGGAGAATTAGCCAGAACTTTTAATATACACCATCATGCATATTTTTTGGACACTATGGTTGTGAGGATTAATAACGAAGAGTTTGAACTCCAAAACACTTTCAATGCTGTCATTTTTTTTTTTTTTTTTTGAGACGGAGTCTCGCTCTGTCACCCAGGCTGGAGTGCAGTGGCCGGATCTCAGCTCACTGCAAGCTCCGCCTCCCGGGTTCCTGCCATTCTCCTGCCTCAGCCTCCCGAGTAGCTGGGACTACAGGGGCCCGCCACCTCGCCTGGCTAGTTTTTTGTATGTTTTAGTAGAGACGGGGTTTCACCATGTTAGCCAGGATGGTCTTGATCTCCTGACCTCAGGATCCGCCCGTCTCGGCCTCCCATTTTTTTTTAAAGATATTAAACGTGTAGATTTAAGATACTGGCAAACATCTAGATATTTTTAAATAAAAGGAAAGCTTGACAATCAGAAAGCCATGTGGTTTAGAAAAAGCACAATTGAAATATATTATCTGTATTATCAGTTGTGATTAAGGAATTTCTGGAGAAGCCTCACAAAATGGAAGTTTCATCAAATTCATATTTAAATATGCATATGATAGTGATTCTTTAAATATGCATATGATAGTGAATAAAATGTTGATAATTTTCTAACTTGAATTTTTTTTTTTTTTTTTTTTTTTTACTGTTTTCTAATTGTTAGAGTTTTTTTTTTTTTTTTTTTTTTTGAGACAGAGTTTCATGTAATGGCATGATCTCGGCTCACCACAACCTCCGCCTCTGGGGTTCAAACGATTCTCCTGCCTCAGCCTCCCTAGTAGCTGGGATTACAGGTATGCACCACTACGCCTGGCTA
This sequence comes from Macaca thibetana thibetana, assembly GCF_024542745.1. NCBI lineage: Eukaryota > Metazoa > Chordata > Mammalia > Primates > Cercopithecidae > Macaca > Macaca thibetana. The sequence goes on from NC_065595.1 coordinate 60,957,569, forward strand.
ATTTTGTGTGTGTGTGTGTGTATATATATATATATTTTAGTAGAGATGGGGTTTCTCCATGTTGGTCAAGCTGATCTCGAAATCTTGACCTCAGGTGATCCGCCCGCCTCAGCCTTCCAAAGGGCTTGGGATTACGGGCGTGAGCCACCGTGCCTGGCCAAGAAATCTTTCTAAAGATCTTCAACATCAAAATTATAGAACTGTAGTTTTAATCTTTCATAGGTCTTAACCTTTCTGAGAATCAGCCAAAACTTATAGACCTCTTCTTAAGAATACATCCACTTAATTAAATATAAAAATATTTAGCATATAATGAATTTTATTCTACTGAAAACTCATTTCAAAATATCTATTGAGGACAATATCTAGCGAAACTTTATTATTTGTAAAAATTTTCTTTTTATTTTTTTCAAGAAAAATATTAATGGCAAAAATAAAAAAATACAAATTATGCAGAGAATAAAATAAAATACCTTGCCGTGTTCATCTCTTCCACTTGGTGTTTCTGAGTTACATCCTTTATCATAAAGTGGTAATAGTAAGTAAAGTGCTTTTCTGAGTTCTGTGAGTCATTGCAGCAAATTGTTAAACCTGACACTAGTGTTAAGAACTTGGATGAGAAAAATGAGAAAAGTTAGAAGTGTTTAGCTTGCCTTGAATCATGCCTGCGCTGTGAGACATATTCCATGAAGACAAACTATTCAATAATGATGATGGGACAATCAGCCAGACATTATCACAGAGCCGTTTTTAAATAATCCTCATTTTTCTTAATTAATTTCTGCTAATGTGTCCGTAATAAATGAAATAATTTCAAATAATTCCTATTTCTTAGTTTCCTGATTCATGATTGGTCTTTTGATTCTTGTGCCAATGTTATATCAATTTGATTCCTGAGATTAATGCCACTTACATTAATTATAAAAGCTGCTAACACTTACAAGCACTTACTGTACACCGGGGGTCATATAAAAAGCTTTATATCTTTTATATGATTCAATTTACACAAGGCACATTTGAGGTGTTTTTTATTCTCCTTTGAAAGATGAAATGAGAGAAAGACATGTTAAGAGACCAGCCAGATGATGAAAAGCTTGTTGGTGAAGCCCAGAGTCGACCCCAGGTTAACTTCTTTTGCCAGGGTATGTCTATTTCCATGAAAGAAAATGTCTGTCTTACTTCTCTTCTTTAAAATTCATAATTACGTATGGCCATTTTTCCACTTTCGTTCCCCACATTAATCTTAGTGTCATATCCTTCTTCTAACAAACCCCTTTCCTCAAATCCCATTCTTTTGTTAGTATTCCAGTTTTGTACTTATAACGAGAGGTTGTTTTGCAGGTTTAATTTTGTAATTTAATTTACATTTAATTTTATGGCCAAGATCAAGTGCTATGAGATCATCATCAAGATTTACTGTCTCAATTGTACAACCTTTGTAAAATGATTTGTGAAGTACTCCATCTTTTTATACGGTTTGAAAGAATTTATATGCTATGGAAACTAGGAGCTTCTTCAAAATCTGAAAGAACATATCTGTAAGTCATTTGACCCCTTAGCATATTTTAGAAAAAAGTGTTTGACACATGGAGAAGTTTTAAGTTTCTTGGTCCATTATTATTAAGCTATTCAGGTTTTCTACTCTCTGTTGAATCAATCACAGAAACATCCATTTGGAATTTTTAAGTTCTTTAGTATAGCATTATAAATAATATTTTATTCTAATTAAAAATTTGAAATCTGTTAAACTCTTCTCATTTGTAATTTTGACCATTAAATGTTTCTGTTTTATTTATTAGACCTATATTTATTTTTTATTTTTCCTCAAAGAACTAGCTCCTGTATATTAGTTCTACTGTTCTTTTAAAAAAATGTTTTCTAATTCACTCATTAGAATTTGCACAATTTCCTTAGGCTTACAAAACTTACTCGCACTGATTTTTATTTTTCATATAACTCAAGAATTTATGACAGGAAAAAATGACCGTAAGTATGGTTTTGCCATACATCACATTGTCAGCATTTTTAAAATATCATATAATTGAAGTTTGACTACGCACATCATCCAATAACTACTATATAAGTTTAACAATTAATTCATTGCAGTTTTATTGATTGAAATTTTGTCCTTTTTTATTTTCTGTTTTATTGCAGTTCTTCACAGAAACTTTCTACCTGGTGGATTTAATGAAAGTTTTTTGGGGGGATTACAAGTATATTGGTTCATTTTCACACTGCTATAAAGATACTACCCAAGACTGGGTCATTTATAAAGAAAAGAGATTTAATTGACTCATAGTTCTGCATGCCTGGAAAGGCTTCAGGACACTTACAATTGTGGCAGAAGAGGAGCAGCCACATTTTACATGGCAGCAGGCAAGAGAGAAAGTGTGTAGGAGGAACTGTCAAACACATAAAACCATCAGATCTCGTGATAACTCACTCACAATCATGAGAACGGCATGGGGGAACCACCCCAATGATCTAATCACCTTCCACCAGGTCCTGGTCTGGACACGTGGGGATTATGGGGATTACAATTGGAGATGAGATTTGGGTGGGAACACAGAGCCAAACCCTATCAACAAGATCAAAATTTCAAATCATTCCATGGACTTTGAATAAAATGTGTTTACTCTATTTGTATATGGATAGTGTTTATCAATTAAATCAACTTGATTATAAACTTACAACATAATATGAAATAATAAACATTATAATTTAATGTGCTACCAGTGTTATTATGTATGATATATTCACAAATCCAAGTGAATAATATTCACTAATTGTCATGGAAATGCAAATCAAAAACACAGTGCAATATTATCTCACCCTAGTTAAAATGGTTGTTATCCAAAAGACAGAAAATAACAAATGCTGGTGAGGATGTAGAGAAAGGGGAACATTTGTACACTGTTGATGAGAATGTAAATTAATGCAGCCACTGTGGAAAACAATATAGAGCTTCCTCCAAAAACTAAAAATAGAATTACCATGTGAACCAACAATCCTCCTGCTGGGTATATATCCAAAAGAATGAAAATCAGTATATCGAAGAGATGGCTGCACTCCCATGTTTATTGCTGCGGTACTCACAGTGGCCAAAATATAGAATCAACCTAATTGCCTATCGATGGATGAATAGATATAGAAAATGTGAAACCTAGACATGACCACAAGATGACTATCCATACTTAAGTTATAGTACAATAGTCCTTTAAAACAAAGAGAAACATTGAAGGCATAATTTTCTATCGTTTTTTACTACTTTGATAATCTCAACATGTTTCATTTTTATATATTTTACAAATGTGATGCAAATAATTTTTGTCAACTAGACGGTGACTTTGTTTTTCCATATTAAAAAAGCACAACAAATTTTGTGTAAATTTGAAACTCAAACCAAAGTTCTTTTTGTAGTGAAGAAGCTAGTAGATCCACTAAATTGTGATATTAAGCTATGTTAAGCTATCTGTGCTAATGTAGTTATTGTGGCAAAAAGATTTACAGAATCTGAGTCAGTGAATCCAATTAGTTCTTTCTTGAATAATAGTTAAGATGGTAAAAATTTACTATTTACCTCCACATTCAAGTCATGCAATCAACAGCCATGACTTTATCTAAGTGCCTTGAAAGTGAATAAAAGCTGCATCACAAAGGATAATGCTTCGAATTGAAGATTCATGTGACAGCCACTGTACTACAAATAAAATGTAAATATTTCATTGAGACAGAGCCTAAAAGATGGAGGATATCAGACTCCAGGTCACACTGATGCACACAGCTCTGGGAGGAGTGAACCATGACTGTAAACCACAGTCCTACTTAATGGTAACAACTGGGCTGGAGAGACCACTATAATTGACCCAAATGACTATATTCTTCCATTTTTCTTGGTCTCCTGGACTGATCATTATTTGCTTTTTCTATATTTCTATTAAGCCATCCTGCCCAAAGGCAGTGGCTAAGATTCAATTCCATTTTAATTATGGTCAGTAATAACCTTTATCTTTGTTGTTAATATTGATGTATTTCAGTGTCTTTCTAATTTTGGGTTTTTCTTCTACCAGCTCTACCCAATTCAAGCCATTCTTTTCCATGTCCAAGATTCAATAAGCTCTTTATGACACTCTAAATACATCACTCAAAAGCATTTGATGGCACCTAGAGAATATATTTTAAGCTCTCCAGCTGGATATTTAAGGTCCTCCGTGGTCTTCTTCCTAAAATTTTCTTACCTTCAACACACTCCTCCATATACCCAGTGTTCCAATGTTGTTTGCTTTCTCTGGCATATTTCTGAGAAAGAAGGCTGTTAGCTGCAGTGTACAAAACTGCCATTTATTGTGAAATATCTGACTGTGTCACACTATTTAATTAAAAAAGATGTCCTTTTGAATGATAGCCCAAGGAAAAGAAATTAATCCTTCTCTGTCTGTTCATCTAGTCATGCAGATTGCTTTATTTGCTTTAGAATAATGTGTTTTATTATATGCTTTAGAATAGTAGGTGTTTTTTAGAATCATAATGACATTAAATAAGTTCAGTTATATACTTTTGTAAATCATGTTAATGCAACTGTCTGTCGGAAGAAAGTAGATACAAAAATGAATAAATACATAAAAATAGACAGATGAATAAAACTGTATTTTTGATAGTTTTATCTGCATGTGTATTTGTTGTTTTTTATGAAGTGAAAGGAAACAAAGATTTCTGGAGGAGAATTGGTTTCTAAAAAACACAATAGTTCTGTTCATATTTTACAAACTTTGATCTCTAGATGATTTATAATCTTTCTACAATTAAAAAATAGAAACATTTCATTCAAAAGAATAAATGTTATTTTCAGGACACAGACCAGGACTGAAGAAGGATCATTTAAACCAGGGGAAACATTACAATGGTTCTGAACAGTCAAAGGTCATGGTGCTTCTAGGAGCATGTGCAAAGTCTGGTTTGATCTGAGTATAATCTGGGTGATACAGCATAAGGGGCAATGAGGCTACTAGAGTTGGGCAAAGGAAGACCTTGTATAGTATGAGAAGATTTGGGGTTTAATCCTGTAGTCTATGAGGTTTATTGAAAGTTTAAAGCAGGAATTTCGTATCATCCTTTCTGTAGTTTAGGTGAAGAATTCGCTTGTCAGTGAAGGAGATGAACTGGAGAGACTTGGAGTGTAGACTGCTACTGAGTCCACAAGATAAACTGTTTGGCATGAACAAAGGAAATGGCAGAGCAAACATAGGATGGGAGAGTTAGCTTAGCACTAATTAGGAACTAAAACTGACGGCACTAGTTTACTGATTGAATGTGAAAAGGTATGAAAGAAGAGTTTAGTTAATCAAAGTTTCTTTTTTTTTTTTTTTTTTACCAAAGTAAACCTTTATTTGTAAATCAGCCGTATCTCCGCAAAACTCCTATCTTTTAACTGGCTAATAATTAATTACATTTTCCATCAAAATTATACAAGTTTATTAAAGAATATGACGGGTTTTTTGCACAAATTGGATATGCGCCATACCTTTCATAATTTAGGAAGGAATGGCAACGTTATTGCATATATTTTAAATTACTTGCATTTATTTTGGAAACAGATACACTAAATGGCTCAAAATCTGAACAGCACAAAAATATATACTGAACAAGTCACTTATGCACATCTGTCTCTTCACACTGAATACTTGTTCAGTAGAAATGTTTCTGGACTTCTAGTTCCAAAATGGCAGTGTAGAAACAAGCTGGCTTCACTCGCTCTCTTTCCCAAAACCAAAAATATAAATATACAGTGCCAAGATTATTACCAGCAATCTCCCAGATCTCAAATAGGAGGAGAAAACAGTTCCCAGGGCCACAGGGAAATGAAAATAGTTTGAGCAGATGGTTAAAGAATTGGACTTCCATATCCATGATGTTCCTCCCCCCAGTCCTTCTAGCGGCAAGCACGTGGAAAATTTCCCCTGAGTGACAGCTTCTACACTGGAAAAAAGTGATATCAAGGTGGACAAGTAGCTTCCCCATCATCCCAAGTTTGCTGGCAGGAGACCTGCCCCTGCCAAACTCATGAGAAGCATCTAGAGTGCCTGGAGTAAAAAATATCTCTGAGGAAAGCTAGTGACAAAGGGGAGAGGAGGGACTGCCATCTCCAGCCCTGGAAACTCTGCTCTATAACTCATCCAAAGGTAATGCCAAATCAGAATGGACATTCAGCAGCACCACACTGTAGAAGATTCATTCTAGAGCTCACCCTAGCCGCCCTTCCCATGCTACTGGGACATCCCCCATTCAGGAAAGGCAGCACTCTGATCATTTACCAGAACTGAGGCAAACTTGGGCTTAAGACAGCATCTAGTGCCAAAAAGGAGGCAGCAACCCAGCAGGGGGAGGGGCGGAAAGAAAGAAAATTGACAGATAAATTACAAAGAATCTCTAAGAACACATATCCAATAAAAACGAAAACAAGCCAGATAGAGATGATTTGACTAAATAATCCTTTAATGCAAAGAGATAGACATACATACACACAAAAGAACAGCAAACCGGGAACCATAGCCTTCCCCAATCCAAAAGGCAAGAAACAAGTGACTAACCCTAACAAGACAGCAATATATGATCTCTCTGTCCAAGAATTCAAAATAGCAGCTTTAAGGAAATGCAGTGATGTCCAAGATAACACAAAAAAGCAATTCAGAAACTTATTAGAGAAATTTACCAAAGGTATTTTTTTAAAGGTTTATTTTTATTTTTATTTTTTTTGAAAAATCAAACAGAAATCTTGGAACTGAGAAATATGTTTGCTAAGCTGAAAAATTTATTAGAGGCTCTCAACAGTAGAATAGATTAAGCAGAAGAAAAAATGAGCGAGCTCAAAGACAGGCTATTTGAAAATATATTGGCAGAGAAGAAAAAGAAAAAAAATGAAAAGGAATAAAGATCACCCAAAAAATATAGAAAATTACCTCAAAAGACCAAATTTAAGATTTATTGTTGTTTAAAGGAGTTGAGTAAGAGCAAGGGGTAGAAAGCCTATTCAGAGGAAATAACAGAAAATTTTTCAAAACATGAGAAGGAGATAGATAACCAGGTACGGGAAAGTCAGAGAACACCAAACAGATTTGCCCCAAATAAGGCTATACCCCAAGGCGTATAATAATCGAATTCTCAAAGGTCAAGGACAAAGAGAGTATTCTAAAAGCAGCAAAAGAAAAGAAGCAAATAACATAAAGACCCCAATTTGTCTGGCAACAGACTGCTCACTGGGAACTCTACAGTGCAGGATGGAGTGGTACAACATTTTCAAAGTGCTAAAAGAAAAAAATTGTCATTTAAGGATACTGTCTACAACAAATCTATCCTTCAACTACAAAGGAGACCTAAAGTCTTTGCCAGACAAAAACTGAAAGAATTCACCAGTACCAGACCCATCTTACAAGAAATGCTCAACGAAATTATTCAATCTGAAAGAAAAATAAACACTAATGTGCAAAAAGTAATCATTTGAAAATATAAGACCGATTGGTAAAATTAAGTCCTCTAATAAATCCAGAATACTAAAATGCCATAATTGTGGTGTGCAGTACACTCATAACTCTAGTATGAAGCCCAAAGACAAATCTATCAAAACGATATTAAAAACAACACAAGAGAAAAATTAACAGGAAACAAGAAAATATTTAAATTGAGACAACATAAAGTCAAAATATTGAGGGGATGAAGTAAAAGTTTAGAGGGTTTCTTTTTTCATTTTTGTTTGCTGTTTTCATTTTTGGGCTGGGTCAACATACGCAAATCAATAAACATAATCCAGCATATAAACAGAACCAAAGACAAAAACCACATGATTATCTCAATAGACGCAGAAAAGGCCTTTGACAAAATTCAACAGCCCTTCATGCTAAAAACTCTCAATAAATTCGGTATTGATGGAACGTATCTCAAAATAATAAGAGCTATTTATGACAAACCCACAGCCAATATCATACTGAATGGGCAAAAACTGGAAGCATTCCCTTTGAAAACTGGCACAAGACAGGAATGCCCTTTCTCACTACTCCTATTCAACATAGTGTTGGAAGTTCTGGCTAGGGCAATCAGGCAAGAGAAAGAAATCAAGGGTATTCAGTTAGGAAAACAAGAAGTCAAATTGTCCCTCTTTGCAGATGACATGATTGTATATTTAGAAAACCCCATTGTCTCAGCCCAAAATCTCCTTAAGCTGATAAGCAACTTCAGCAAAGTCTCAGGATACAAAATCAATGTGCAAAAATCACAAGCATTCTTATACACCAGCAGCAGACAAACAGAGAGCCAAATCATGAATGAGCTTCCATTCACAATTGCTTCAAATAGAATAAAATACCTAGGAATCCAACTTATAAGGGATGTAAAGGACCTCTTCAAGGAGAACTACAAACCACTGCTCGGTGAAATAAAAGAGGACACAAACAAATGGAAGAACATACCATGCTCATGGATAGGAAGAATCAATATCGTGAAAATGGCCATACTGCCCAAGGTAATTTATAGATTCAATGCCATCCCCATCAAGCTACCAATGAGTTTCTTCACAGAATTGGAAAAAACTGCTTTAAAGTTCATATGGAACCAAAAAAGAGCCCGCATCTCCAAGACAATCCTAAGTCAAAAGAACAAAGCTGGAGGCATCATGCTACCTGACTTCAAACTATACTACAAGGCTACAGTAACCAAAACAGCATGGTACTGGTACCAAAACAGAGATATAGACCAATGGAACAGAACAGAGCCCTCAGAAATAATATCACACATCTACAACCATCTGATCTTTGACAAACCTGACAAAAAGAAGAAAGGGGGAAAGGATTCCCTATTTAATAAATGGTGCTGGGAAAATTGGCTAGCCATAAATAGAAAGCTGAGACTGGATCCTTTCCTTACTCTTTATACGAAAATTAATTCAAGATGGATTAGACACTTAAATGTTAGACCTAAAACCATAAAAACCCTAGAAGAAAACCTAGGTAATACCATTCAGGACATAAGCATGGGCAAGGACTTCATGTCTAAAACACCAAAAGCAACGGCAACAAAAGCCAAAATTGACAAATGGGATCTAATTAAACTAAAGAGCTTCTGCACAGCAAAAGAAACTACCATCAGAGTAAACAGGCAACCTACAGAATGGGAGAAAATTTTTGCAATCTACTCATCTGACAAAGGGCTAATATCCAGAACCTACAAAGAACTCAAACAAATTTACGAGAAAAAAAACAAACAACCCCATCCAAAAGTGGGCAAAGGATATGAACAGACATTTCTCAAAAGAAGACATGCATACAACCAACAAGCACATGAAAAAATGCTCATAATCAAAGTTTCTACAATGAGCAACTGAGTGGTTGGAGTTACCATCAAATTAGACAACAATGTGTTAATCACATACTGTGTGGGGGGTACTATAGAACACTTGAGAGGTGGTGGAAATAAACAAGACACGCTTTCTGTCATGTTAAATAACTGTTTTTCTCTGTTATGTCCTCTTGGCATGAGACACACTTTGGAGATAATGACTCACTATTGGCAGAGACTTTGTCAGATGGTAGGCTTTATGTGTAAGTTCCAGTAGTTCTCAATTGCTTTATTGCACGATTGACTCAAAAAGTTTCTTTATACTTTTTTCTTTAGACAAAGAAAAAGCACCGTAAAAGCTGCCCTCAAATCTAAAGCAAACTCTTGATTTAACAATAAACTCTGAATTACTACAGTTTTCCCGGCTACTGAATGTCGATGGATCTTCTGAAGTTTCTTTCCCCTCTTTTTGTAACAACTACAAAAAAAGATTAAAGGCATTTCTATGTGTGCATGCATACACACACACACACACACATACACACACACACACACCTGTGAGGGAGCAGAACATGATGCTCAATTAACAATTCAGAAAGATTAATACACACACACACACACACACACACCTGTGAGGGAGCAGAACATGAGAACATAATGTGCGATTAACAATGCTGCAAGTTTAATACACACACATACACACACACACATACACACACACACACGGGTTAAATCTTTATTTGAATAAACTTTCCATCAAAGAGAGTAAAACTTACAGGCAATATGAATGAAAGAATGTGTCCAAAAGTTGTAAAAACTACCCCAGGAAAATATCTTTTTAAAAATTAGGTTTCTATAAAGAGTGCATTTAATGAAGCATATTAGTCCTTTTCCATATTAAATTGGATTATCACCCTTTTTTCTTGTTTGTTTTAATGCCTCAGGATTCAAAACTGAAATCAATCATTTACTGATCCAGATTAAAGTCTGTATATGTAGATATATACATGTATGGGTTTGCCAATAATATTGATAAAATATTCTCATGAACCTCTTGCGAAGCAATGGAAAAACACTGAAAAGGCTTATATCCACTGTCTGGAGAAATGAGATCCAACCACAAGCATATAAGCAAAGTAAGCAATAATAGCATTTTGATTGCTTTTGCTAATAAACTTTTCCATTTCCTTAAAACAAAAAGATTGCTAGTTCGTTTTAATATGGCATTTCTAATGCTTACAAAGTATTATGTGCTTTTTGGAAGAAAAAAATTCCTTAAAATATAGATATGTGCAATGTACCACTTTCTTTCATACTTGTTATTTCTAAAACCCAAAGGGAGAGTAAACTGGCTGAAAGTTGCATTCCAATATATTCTTATAGGAATTGGACATATAACAGACATATAGCACTAACAATTAATAAATGTGCTGTATATATACATTGATAATACTAACACTAATACAAGTATTGGTCTTATTTTATATAGTACTGCCTTTTGCTCAGTTTTCTTCTAAATGATTTTAATTATACTTACTGCTTTAGGTCCCTGATTAGAAATACCCACAGTATAATAAAGTAATAAGCATAAAAAGTGATTGAATTTTAAAATAACTGTAATTAATGGGTTATCAGTGTGAAATTACATTATTTTTCTTTCTTTTTACTGTAAAAGCCGCATGCAGAATGTAGTGAAGAACATATATTAACACCTAAATTTTTGCTAATCTTTAGAATTCTATCAATATAGCTCTGAAATCTATTGCTATAATTGGACCTATTGGTTGACCAACCAACCCCCACAGTTCAAGTGCAGCAGTTCTTAGCTGGGACTGAAATGTGTGTTTGTGTGTGTGTGTGTGTATGTGTGTGTGCACGCGTGCATGCACGTGCACTTCAATAGTATTTGAAGTGGAATCTGGAAATTCCATTCCCTCGCTGAAGCTTTCCTCACTCATTCCACCTAAAAGTGAGCTCTCACTCACCTGGGTTCCTTTTACTCCTTGGTTCTTTTGCTTTTATAGTGTTAATAATGGAAGAAATCGTATCATATTTTTTTCTGAGCATATTGCATGTGGGTTTCCAGATTACATAGTATCTGGAAACAGACTATCTGTTTCAAATACTATTTATCATAGGAGATAAATGAGGGCAGCCAGTATAGAGAGCAGCTGCGATAATCCATATCAGTGTTTCTCAACTTGTATTCTGTTCATGACAGGGTGTATGAGAAAAGTATTTATTTAGTGTAGACTTTCCCAAAAGTACCAGACCACAGGACCTCTTGTGTATGCAAAGCTCTCAGCTACTCAGAATTTATTTTCAACACCAAAACTCATTGTTAAATGTGGATCCAGTCCGTGGCTCCCAAATGCTAAAAATGTTCCATACATCAAAAAAAAAGTATTTCCACTTAGTATATAGTCTAGTTGTTAAGAGCATACTATTTGGAAACAGACTGGTTCAAATACTCACTAGCTCTGACATTTGCTAGCTTCATGATCTCTAGCAAGGTACCTAATGTCTCTTTATTTAGTTTTATCTTACTAAAATTAGGACAACGAATATAACAGCATCCTAGGATTTTTACGAGGTTTGAATGAATTAATATACAAAATACATTATATATTAATGTTAGCATATAACATTATATTTTAATATATTAATATTAATACATATTAATTGGAAACAGTGCCTTGCATATTGCCTGCACTGAATAAGCATTTGCTCTTACTGTAACTACTAGTAGTACTAATAGTAGGGCATTACTGCTATCATTTAAGGACATTGAACACAATTCTAATTTTGTTCTGTTAATAGTACTATATTGTGGATACATTAATCTCTCCCCTCTGAAAACGTGTTTCAAAATAAATTAAAAATATTTTGTATTATTAATTCCTTGCAAATGTTTGTTGCACACCCACCAAGTAAATGACAATATCCTGACCATTGTACAGAAAAATGATAAACAAGATTTAGCTCTAGGCCTTCAAGAACTTGTAACCTAAAGTCAATTTTCCGTGTAGTCACATTGAAATCTGCCACTGACAACCTATATACGCACATAGATCTGTTGATCAGTCTCTTAAATCTTTCAGGTAGGCATGAAAAACCACTGCAGGTATTTCTGTCCTGTGTCTGAAGAAACCCACATACAATATGCTCAGAAAAAAAAAAATTATGATACAATTTCGTCTATAATCAACACTATAAAAGTGAAAGAACCAAGGAGTAAAAGGAGTCCAGAAGAGTGAGAACTCACTTTTAGGTGGAGTGAGTGAGGAAAGCTTCAGAGAGGGAATGGAATTGCAGGCAGATCTTGAAAAATGTTTTCAATTGCAATAGTAAAGAGGTGAAAAATTGACAGGGTAAGGAAAAGTGGTGGTGACTATGCATTTTAAAATGCAGGAACGACACAAACACGCAGGTGGCAAAAGCTACATTTTGTGTAGGAAGACCAGCTCAGGTGTGGAGAGTAGCGAAGGTATGAAATTTTACTCTAGTCAACGTCTCAAGGTTCTAGATTTCAAAATTGCTAAAAAGAATTGTGCCAACCTTTTTTCCCCCAGTCTTGCTCATCTGTGATCAATCTTTAAAAGTTTTACAAAAAAAATTGAACATTTTAAAAAGTCCATTCAATCCAGTAAGACAAAAAAAAAAAAAAAAGGCCAATCCTGAAAAAGGAATTACTAATTTTATTTATACTCTGCATTTATAAATGACTTCTCCTAAAATTTAGTTAATATGAGGTGAACTTGTCCACAATTGCCTGGGATCATATGAATAAACATTGGAGAACCAAAATTACATTTACTAGCAATATACAGCTTTAAAGACTAAGCTGAACTGTGACAAACAGTTTTTAAAAAGTTCAGAAAGGAAATGGATAAGATATTTTGACCGAGAATAGCCCCCCTCTTTGATTGAGCTTTATAGGAATTCTCACAGAATGGAAAAAATGAACTCTCTTGAAGATATCTTCCCAGAAAGAGTCTACCCTAAAATGTGGTGTGAAGAAATATGACTGATACAGTCACAGTGACTACTTAGATGGTATCAGGAAAAAGCCAACCTAGAATGTAACCAGTGAAAACAAAATGTTCTACTGTGGGGAATTGATATATTTTATAGCTTCCTGGTGAAATGAGAAAGATAATAAATGAATGACAAGAGGAAAGAGAAGAGACGTGGGCATCTCAAGGCTGAGCAAAGAGAAAGTTGAAGAATAAGAATGTGTCAGACTGTCCTTCAACAATATTGAGCAGAGAAAGTTCCAGGGCTGGAGGGAAGCTGTGGGAACTGCTTTCTCTGGGTGCTGGCAGGACATCGAGCTCTAGGTAGAATGTTGGCCAGATTCCAGTCCCTCTGCTGAGCATGCTTATGCAGGGCACAACCTGCACAAATGCACATGGTGGCAATGACAGGGTTACAGTAGTATTTAGTAAACTTCATAGGAATAATCTCAAGAAACAAGGTTATTTCATCAGACTACCAAAGCTCACTGATAATATGCCTGAAGACCTGTGTGTATTCTGACTGTACATTTTTGCTCAGCAAACCTCTAGTCTTAGTATTTTCTAAGAAACAGGGTAACTGTGATCTTCTCAGGCATATGCAACAGTAAACGTTACAAAATGGGCAATCTGGTCAGGAAAATAATAATACTGTATGGGTATGTGGTAGGCAGAATAATGCCCCCCTAATATCCACACCCTAAGAAAAGTACAACCTTATTTATTAAATGTAAGGTGTGGTGGGCAGGGGAGAGGGAGGAAAGCACATTCAGGGATGAGTTCTCAAACTAACTCTCAGAACTGGAGTCCAATGACACAGAAACCACCTTTCCAAATGGCAGAGCCTTTTCTTCCCTGGGGATAGTGGCAGAGAGAGTGGCAGCCACTGAAGCCACTGAGGATATGGGAATACACTACCTTAAAAGGCAAAGGGACTTTGCATGTGTAATTAAGGTTAAGGACCTCAAAATAGAGAGAAATCCTGATAATTTGGTTGGGCCCAATCTAAACCCATGAGTCCTTAAACCACAGAACATTTTCTGGCTGGAGTCAGAGATAGCGTGGAAGGGGAAGCAGAAGATAGATGTGGAATAAAGGGAAATTCTGAGATGCAGGGGCCATGTGTGAGAACTAGAGAGAGGCCTCTTGAAGCTGTAGGTGGCCCCTAGCTGTCAGCCAGCTTTACAAAAGTAAAGAACGGGATTCTATCAACAACCTGGATGAGCTTGGATGCGGTTCTTCCCAGAGCCCATAGGCTTCAGCCTATGAGACCTGAAGTAGAGAAACCTGTAATCCAACCCAAACTTCTAACTGCAGTCTGTGAGACAACAAACTTGTGCTATTTATCCCACAAATTTATGATAATTTGTTACAGCATCAATAGGAAACGAAGACACACATGTTAGCAATGAATATGGCTGCTTGAGGTAGACAAGTTACAGTCATAGGCAAAGTGTTTTTAAACTTCAAAATCACTGTGCTAAAGCCATGTGCTATTTAACTAACTTTACAGAGGAGCCTGTAAGTGCCCCTTTTGGTTTTAACCTTCCTTAATCCAATGGGATCTGATTTCATTTCATGCTTGACACTTGCATTGTACCTACTCTTGACTTCAACTGTGCTGTTTACCTTGACTTGTCTCCATGACCCAGTATGCGTTGTTGCTTATTCATTCAACACTACTATTGTGTGTTAGCTGAACCAGGCTTGATTTAGCCTTTTATTCCAGTCAAATGGATCTCCACTGAGGTAATCATTTTGGCACCTTATCCAATAGCTGGCTCCCTGCTAATTTCCTTTTGTGAGTTTGGTAGACATCACTGAAATTTACCTATCCCTGGGTGGACTGATGCCCCTGAGTTTCTGAACAAGCAACTGACATCTCAGTGGTGAAGCTGAGTTTCCAGGTGCTCTTCACCTTGGCAGTCACTTGGCCTCTTCTTTTACTATTTCTCGTCCTTTTGTTTTTAATTTTTAAAATTATTTTATGTTTATTTTTTTGGGGGGGGGGGCAGGGTCTTGTTCTGTCATCCAGACTGGAGTGCAGTGCCGTGATCATAGCTCACCGTAACCTCGGACCCCTGGGCTCAAGCAATCCTCACACTTTAGCCTCCTGAATGGCTGGGACTACAGGTGCATGCCACAACACCTGGCTAATTTATGTATTTATTATAGAGACAGGGTCTCACCATGTTGGTCTCAAACTCCTGGCCTCAAGTATCCCCCCGACTTTAGCCTCCCAAAGTGCTTGGACCTTAATCTTTCATACATTGAATAATGTCATAGTTTCCAGCCTGCTTGGGACTCTTCCCATGCCCACTTTTCCTCTTACGTTCTCCTATACATTAGTTATTCTACAAGAATTCATATGATTGAAGAAGGATTGCAGGTAAGATTTTAAGAATGAGAAAAGGGTAGTGGCAGAAAACGAAAAGTTTAAGAAAAGTTTTGAGCAAGCAAGCTGCATAATGAAACTTAAGTCGAGAGAGTAATTTCAACCATGGAGGAAAGGACTCTAACCACAAAATTTAGACAAATTCAAAGCGATGGAGTTTTAATTATAGCTGTAGATTGTACTGTGGAAGTAATGCCCCTTCTCTTTTTATTTTCTTTAAAATATGCTATGAGTGAGAGGGTATTTATGTCTCTTTAAAAAATTTTTCTGTTCATACAAGTTATTGAATGCAGAAAGCAATGCGGCTTTGACTTTATTCTAAGAGTTCTTCTTTTCCTTTTTTTGATAAGATCATTTTCTAGAATACATATGCAGTGCTTTAAAAGTTTTGATAAGCAAATCTTTTTGCAGAACACAAATTATGTTAAAGTTATATATATAGTGTTCACAAAAGTAAAGAGAAGTAAATATTTTTACTTCTCAGAATGAGAGTGGCTTCACCAAACTGGACCACTATTCATGGGTATTATCAGAATTTATTCTATAAAAAGTACTATAGGAGTCAGCTAGGTGACTCAAATCCTTTGCCCTCAAAGAATTTCAATGTATACTTTAACAGCTATAATATCTTACAAAGCCCTAAAGACTCTTACCCTCCAAGCTTAATCTATCACTTGCACTGTTATTAGGTGAGCTGAAGCTTACTCGAGGGTGGGAACTTGAGGGTGGGAATTCACAATATTTTCATCCAGAGCAGTTGGGAATTAGGTGTGTTCTGTTTCCAAGGATGGGTCTAGTCTGCATGGAGGAGAAAAGATTGTATTAGGCTTTCCTAGTTTACTTCAAAATGTCACTGTTGAATTCTTTACACTTTGTGTAACTTTTGGCTTTGTAAGTTAGAAATGTTTCAATATGATTTATTAAATTTTTATTGTATTGGATAGTAAGTTAAGAGCAAAAGTTTCAAATCAATACTTTCTTCATTGATTTCGTTTGGCTTAAATGATTTCTTAAGCTGTAGGCTTAACGAAACAAATCAAAGAGAAACAAAGGTATGTGTACTAGTCAGAGTTCTCCAGAAAGAGAGAGAGAAATTTATTTATTTAAGGAATTGGCTCAGATAATAATTATGGTTCCTGGCAAGTCTAAAAGCTATAGGGCAGACAGGCAGAGTGAAAATTCAGGTAACAGTTGATGTTGCAATCTTGAGTTCGAAATTGTTAGGGCCAATCAGCAGGCTAGAAATCTGGGCAGAGTTTCTACATTGCAGTCTCGAGGAAGAAGTCCTTTTCTATGGGGAACCTCGGTCTTTACTCAAGACTTGCAACTGACTAGATGATGCCTGCCCATATTATGCTTGCTTAGAGTCAACCAATTTAAATGTGAATTATATATAGAAATACCTTCACAACCACATCTAGACTAGTGTTTTACCAGGTAACTGGGCACCACAACTTTGCCAAGTCGAACAACAAATTAATCATCAGAGTCCACTGCTTGTCAACTTGACACCTATACACATTTTTATAAACCAGACTTCATATCCAAATAAAGACAAAAACAAATGATCATTTCTGCCAAACATGATACTACTATCCTATGTACAACTGCAAATGCACTTACCCCCTCCTCAGAAGAGGATGCAAAATCCTTCAGTAATGTTTACTTTTCTCCTTGATATTCTGTTACTTACATACTATGATGTAAAGTTCACAATGCTTAAAATACTGTGGTATAGAGTTAATTTATCTCATGTTATATGACAAAGACATAAGAGAGAAGAAAACAAGAACACTTTCTAGGTACAAATACATATATGCAAACATATTCATAATAAAATAAGGATATATTATAATAATTACAGTCTATTTCTGCAATGGGTCATGTGGTCATATCTGTATTTATAACTACCTTCTTTCACTATCTATTCCATATTTCCTTTGCCCTCAGCAAAGACCTCAGCAAGCCTTGGTTTTGTACCTGGTAGAGGGACTCAAACCTTCAGTACTGAAGAGTTTGGGCCATTAGCAGTCCTTCCAGAATTGGGTTGCTGCTGTTTGCCATTAACTTTCACCACAGGGCATACTAGAACTGGGAGGTTGTGACGCTGTTAGGGTTGTGAACCTCCTTAAAAATGTGTCAGTTACAAGAAGTGCCGAGTTAATGGTAGTCAAGGCAGGAATTGGCTCTCAAAGCTTCAGAACATAGTGGGAAACTTTTGATTTCAATAATAGTTAGATGCCACCTAGAGGTCATATTAGTTCCTCAACTTATGTTTAAATTGTGATAAGGTAAAACAATTCAGACACATCATAAAGAATATTGTTACTTCTAGAAATCTTTTTGCAAACTGTATTTATGATCAGGTTTAAAAAATATACAAGGATATATTATATTCTCTGGTTTAAAATACTCCATTGTTATACAGAATTCAAAATAAGAAATGCAACACTGCTATAAAAATACCATAAAATACAATGTGAATGTAGTTGAGGTGGTATTTTACATATACTGGAAACTACTCTAACAATAATCGAGAGAGCTGGACTGCATGCCTATGAAAAATGGGTACAGATCAGAAGAAAATCTGATAGACCAACTAGATGTTTACTGCATTTTGCAATCTGCGTCCTATTCACTTTTATGAGGTGTTTTGCATGTATGACTTTTTAATAGGGCACAGTCTTATAAAATAGTCCCAATATATTTACCATAGGAAGGTTTTTGAGCTGTTATACCCCAGGGATCTTGATTTTGCAGAAATTATACCTGCCCTTCTGAGGTTAAATGCTGCTAGAACTTCCCCGATCCAACTAGGTTAATGAGATACTTCAGACAGAAGTTCACATACTGGCAAAACCTTTGAGGTCCCTAAGGAGGAAAATTTCTCCCAAGGGATGTGAGACCCTTTGTTGATAAACCTGAGTAAGAGAAGGGCGCAGGAGCTCACGTGGAGGGCTGCATCAGGTGGCGGAACATTACTTGGCTGAGGATGCAAGTTTCTCCTGCTTCTGCCATCTTGGTGGGGTGGTCAATCTTTGGAAGAATGGGCTAAATACATTCAGAATTATAAACTTGAAGTAAAAATGTGAGGCATCACTGCAGCTCTGCAGTGACCTTGACTAGTCACGGGATCACGACAAAAAATGGACCATCTCCTTTGAACCACAAAAGATGATTTACAGGCCAGGCACGTTGGCTCATGCCTGTAATCCTAGCATTTTGGGAGGCTGAAGTGGGTGGATCACTTGAGACTAGGAGTTCAAGACCAGCCTGGCCAACATGGCGAAACCCTGTCTCTACTAAAAATACAAAAATTAGCTGGGTGTGGTCACAAGCACCTGTAATCCCACCTACTCGGGAGGCTGAGGCAGGAGAATTGCTTGAATGCTGTAGGTGGAGGTTGCAGTAAGCTGAGATCATACAACTACAGTCCAGCCAGGGTGAGAGTGAGATTTTTTTTCTCCAAAAAAAGATAATTTACAGTAATAACCCTGTATCACCGTTACATAACACTAGTTTTCTCTCCCTTTGGCTAGCATTTGGAAGCAGAGCTAATACTTTTGGAATGTTTAGATGTTGAAGAATCTTAGTTCAGAACTTGCTGGTTCTCATGAGGGAGATGCTCAAATATGTCTTCCTGTCTCTTTTGACCACTTGTTAAATACCTTTGCCTTGTTGCTGGTTGTGTTTCAATTATTGGTAAATTCTATTTCCTGGGTTTACCTTTTGTAAGGAATTCAATGTTTACTTCTAGACACAGAAGGTAGGGTCAGAGTGAAGCATTCCAAAATCCTAGGTGGAGCCTAGTATGTGATACTTCCTTCTCAAAAGCTATGCCATGGGAATAATATTTGGGGCAGCATCTTATAAACACGTTGAATTTGGAGGCCAGGAAACTTGGGACTGGTCTGATGATAGAAGCTGAAAAGACAAGTTTCAGTAAGGAGGGTAATGGTGAGGCGTGGGGACAGGGAACCTGTGCTAATATTTTATTGGGTACCTACAGTCTTGGGAATGAGTGAGGGGACCAGCAGAAGAGTTAGGGCCTCAGGGCCACTGACCAGTTGGGATTGTGAGGACCAGCAATTGCTGAACTGTGTCTGGATATGCATAATGAGGGTTCAACTCCCTGTTCAGCATTTCTGGTACTCCAGACTTATTAAGAATCCTGCTAGAAGACCAGAGCTCTAAATCATTTTCAAAGCAAAGAAATAACACAGGCTAACTGTTCTCTAAGATCCAGAATATCTGTTTCTCTCAAATAGATATATAAACTAAATCCATTAGCAATTTTTGGTCATATGTGCAGTGATATTGCAACCATAACACAATCAGTCATTAGCTCATTTGTGGTTAGCTACTTAAAAGAAAAATCTACACAGCTTATTGGCTAGATCTTTGAATTAGACAATAAAACTTCCAGATTACAGATTTCCTGGTGCATTCAATATCCTTGAATTTATGTCAAGTGCAATTACATAATTACATGTAGTTTATCTCTGAATATGGTCCATTTTCCTTTTGCTGGTAGTGCCACATACAATTATGAGTAATCATCCCACGTGCAATAAAAAATAACTAAGGTATATTTAGAGAAATTACTATTAAGGATTAATTGAATTGTGTTCATCGTCTGGTTGAAACACTATAGCAAAGTCTAAATTGATTTCCGGCAGTTTATAGGTCATTTAAAACAATTTTCCAAAGCAAAAAGTATATAAATGGGATAACACAAGAAATACTATCTCCCTAAGGGACACCAAATGTCCAATATCAATTCAAAAATTAAATTTAAATGTAAACCAGACTGGGCAACCTGCAAATGACCTTGTTAATTATCAACTAAGGCTATCCTAATCCATAGTTAATCAATAAGGGACTTTCTAAGGGAAACTTTGGTAAAGGTGAGTGGAGACTGCCAATTTTACAGGCAAATGTTATTTTAAAAAATGTTTTGGGATGTCATAAAATGCTCAATAACTACTTTATATGAGTGTAACTGTCTTGCCCACTGTGAAACTGTATTAGTCTTTGGGGCCAAAGTCACATATGGAGTCGAAAAGAGAATGGCCTGTCTAGTTTTCAGTGCGTATCCTGGAGAAGTAGAGGCTGTCGTGGGGCAAAATTATCTATTTTAAACTCTGTATCATTCATTCATTCATTCATTCATTCATTCTCTTTACCTTGTTTCTTTATCTGCCCCTTTAATCACTGCTTACACTATGCTTGACGGGTGCTACATATTCCTGCAAAATATATCCATGAACTGTGATTGGTAGTGGGCATGGAAATTAACAAATAGTTTTATGATCTTAAAAGCAACAAGGCTCAAAACAATATAAAATTAAAAATCATAGGGCATACTGTGAAAATAAAATTCATCATTGCTTCTAAGTTCTGTTAACTTCTCTGCTGATTTCACTTCTATGAAGTTTTCTGTTTCTCCCATCAGGTTATGCCATCTAGCAAATTCCATGGAGTAATTTTACACCATACATATGATTATGTGCAGATATTCTTATGACTTTTGAAGGATACAGAAAGAGAAAGGAAAATGTTTATACTGTATATATATCTGAGTAAATACTAGTCATTTACACTGAACTGGATATTACCCATTTTATTATTTTCTGAATAATTTTAATATACATTATTGTTCAAATAATTATAATAATAATATACATTAATACATTGTTGTTTAAAGCACTGAGCCAGTCTTCTGGAGTCCCTTAAGACTTTACCATGACCTCTCAACCAATTTCACCTCCCTCCATATTTAAGCAAAAATTATGGCAGAACTGGGTTCTATTTATTTAATATTTCCCAACAGTTCCCTTGCTCTTTCCTGATTAATGTGGAATCATCACAAGTAAATATGACACAAAGCTTCCTATGTTCTCTGAAGTTCTTTATATATTTATCCCAGTTTGAGAAATTTATTATTAATGACTCTCCAGTGAGAAGAGAGGAGGTAATTGAGACAGCACAGTGAGTAAGAGTTGAGATATGGGAATTAGGCAGCTCAAATTTAAGCATGTTTCTCCTGCTTTTTAATTTTATAACCTCAAATAAGTTTCTTAGCCTTTGTGCAACTATTTTACACATCTTTACATTTTGAAGAATAAATTTGTTTGAGTTATCTCTCTGTATATTTAATATCACCCATTTTCACTCTCAAAATGTTCTGGTTTGAGCAATAAATTATATGGCCACACAATTGATTAAGATTGCAAGTTGTTCAGATAAGACACATTACTGTTGTTTGTTAATACCTTTTGCCATAGCAACTGTAAGACATAAAATAGCCTAGTTTGGGTTTTTCATCTTGTATTAGGGAATAGTAACTACCAAAGGAGGAAAGATAAGCAAGGACGAGATAAAAAATACAAATTAGACAGTTTTTGAATAATTCAGAAATGATGGTGGGGATTTTTTTGCTGTCATACAAACAGGCATGCCAGAAATCTGATTTATTCCATAATTACTGTGCCTGGATATTATTATAATTTTTTTCTTTTTCCTGTCATTTTGTTTATATTTACAGTCACTTGCTTCTTTTTAATTTGAATGGTATATTACATAATTTTGTGTAGAGATAGCAATATCCCCCAAAGATTTCATTTACTTCTCTATATTTTTCTTGTACTTTTACAAAAGTTGGGTGGGGTCCTGGAGACCAGTTCTGGTCAATACATTGTCCAGAGCAAGGCCATGTGTCATTTCCAGGATGAGGTTTTGTAAAGGCTTGCTGCCAGGCCAACTAGTACAAATGCCAGATAGTGGGCCCTACACTGGGCTGTTTCGAGCAGAAGCTGTGACCATCTCCAGGGAACACGTACTGAGACTGACCAATACAAGTTTGGTATGCGAAGCCACAGGGGTTTGGAAATTATTGGTTGCCCCATTGTAACCTAGCCTTTCCTTATTGATACAGAAACTGGTACCGGAATGATATGCTCCTATAACAGACAAACCAAAACACTAAAGTACACAGCAATGGTTTAGTGGCCACTGAGGAAATGGTTATCAAGCTAAAAAGATAACAACCTAGTTTTTAAGTAAACTTTTAAATTTTAGAACTGTTTTTAGATTTACATTAGCAATCTCTTTTTACAGGGCTAAAATATTTTGTGAAACTGGAGCCTGTGATAGTTTGCAAAGTAGATCATGTAGCACTATCTGATGTAGCTCTATGGGAAGAGGTTGAAAAATGGAGGACTTATGGTATTTCTATTGCTACTTACTTGTATTTACAAGGCGTTGCAAGAAACAGATAATTTCAGTAAAGAAATTGTCAATTTGCAGAGGGAATTAGGACAGTGAGTCCTTTGAGTTAGAAGAGTCAACTGCTTTGATATCTGGCAGTAACAGGCTTAAGAAAGCCTTTTTGAGAAACATACTCAGTACAACCTTTCAAGTAATTTAAATGCTTAAGGGCAAAACTAAACTAAGGATAAGAGTTATATATATATATATATTTGTATATATATATTTGTGTGTATATTTGTGTATATATATATTTGTGTGTATATTTGTGTATATATATTTGTGTGTGTGTATGTATATATATTTGTGTGTGTGTGTGTATATATAGTTTAGAGACAGTGAGAGTTATGAGTAAAAAAGCAAACCCACATTTCATAAATGAGAATCATGCCTCAAAGAGAATGTTAGATACATTTATTAGCACATCAGACTAACTTGCATAGACTATTTAAGAAGCTCCATAAAGTTTCTGAAACAGTTATATTGCCAAAAAAGCCACTCGACTAAAAGAGATGTGGCCTTTGAATGGGCTTATCAGTTCATGTTGCAGCAACAAACAACTGTGAAATGTCAGTAGCTTATAGCAGGCAAAGCTCACTTCTTCTCTGCACTACAGGGCCATGGCCATAACAGGTTGGCTGTGGCTCTGCTCCACGTTTCCTTTTCTCTGGGTCCCTATCTGACATTGCAAATAAGCATGGCAGAGAGCAAAGACATCATGGAGAACACGTGGCACCCTAGACAAAATACACTCCATTGCTTATATGATTTTGCTTTCTGGAAACAATCATATAACACTCAGAGATTAACATAGAGTGGGATATACAATCCTCTTGCAAGGAGGGGAAGTGAATATTGATAATAATGGGGTCTATGACAGGGTACTAATGTTCTATGGGAAGGGATTGAGCTCAGAAAGTTGCATAGCCTGGAAGAAGGTTATACTCTCCAGTGCCTGAATCAGTGTGGCCAAGGAGAGTCAGAATTAAGGAATTAAGATCCATTTCCACCAAAGAGAGTGCCCTTAATAACACGTGTTCAGTGGAATTTGGGAATTGATACAAATAAGTCACTACTGTTAGTCTCCTATTTTTCTCTTTTGTTTTTTCATTGGAGAGGACAGTATCAGGTCCTTTTAGTCTACAGGTTTCTGGACCTAGAGCTGCTGGACTCATATGTGGGTTTAACACAGAGATGATTGCACATCACTCAGAGACTCTGGACTTGAAGTTGAGTTTGTGACTGGATGGAATTTTTTTGTGTGTCCTTCCTTGGGAAGTTATTAAATGTGAGCTATATATTGGGAGAAAATAACAAAAGGATATTTGGTGACTAGAAGGATAGACAGGGCCATAGACAGTAATGCTCCTCCAAATTTCTATATTTCCCCCATTTCCCACTCATGTGACTGGTGATGGCCAATGAACTCTGAGTGGGAGCAATGCATCACCTCCATGATTCATTTTATCATTGAACGTCTCACTCTGAGATCATGAAAAGCCCAGGTGTGGTCTGTAGCCTCTCTCTCCCTGGTGTGCAGACTGAACATGGCTTTTATTCCAGACCAACAAGTAATAGGAAGAGAGCCCTCTGCCAGACTTTATTTCTGAGAGGAAGTGTGAAACAGTGCCTTCTGCCAAACTGCATGGGGTGTGAACCAGAGTAAAAAGTAAACCTTTGTTATGTTAATCGTCTGTGCTCTGGGCTGGGAGGAGTGCTTTTTTCTTAAAACAAGAATCTAGCTGATGATCAAGACGAAATCAATTATGTTTGGTAAAGCTGAAAATTCTGTATGAAGCATATCTTTCTAAATGTTATTTTATTTTCCTACATATTGCTAAGGACACTTCATGTAGCTTATCCATCCTATTCACCCATCTCTTTGCTCTTGAGGAAAAACAAGTATTAAAAGAACAATGGTGAAGAAGCAGGCACAAAGCTCTACCTACCCACAAAGGCACTGCTTCAAATGCAACAAACTGCGGGTAGAAGAGTTAGATTTTCCCTTCTCGCATGATGGTGCATTAGAGGTTACATACACTCAGGAAACGGTTACTGTGAATATCCTTTGGGAATTCCATAATGGGTGCCTGCTATTTGTGCATTTCTTCTAATCAATGCAAAATAGCAGACTGTGGGTTCCATAAGATAAAGCACAGGCATTTAATCACATGAATGCACACAGATCCAAAAGAAGGATTAATTATTAATGATACTGTGGTTAGGCTCCACTCCAATTAATAAATAATTTAGAATATGGTATACAGGAGAACCACATTATAATAAAAAATAAGGTAGAGTCTTAGCAGAAACCGCCAAACCAAAATTTAAGAGGTCATTTCTCAACATTGATAATTCCTAATAGGGTAGCATTCCAGTCAGTCCACTTCTGTTTATTCATAGCAACACCCATAGGCTAGCCTGAGGGGAAAGGCTTTATTAATATTTACGAAGTTATTTTCATAAGTATGTGGTAGTTCATTGTCGAAAGGACATAATTCAGACTGTAATATGGCCGGATAAAATGAAAATCCGTATCACCCTAAGCAATTTTCACTAATGCATAGAAAGGCAACAAACTTATTTCTGCTCCCCAAACTGTGCCAAAGATGTTCAAGTCCCAAAACTACTTTAAGGAAATTAACAACCATCTTAGAAGATAAAGCTACATCAAGTACTGGTCTAGTCTAATGGCCCATAGCTCACATGACTAATGTATGTGACAGGTTGCATACTCCACAACTCACCGGCGGTTATCTACTGAAAGACAAAGAGATCATCACGGGATACTATTTTCTTTTGATATGCACTTGGTAAACATGTCTTTCCTGTGGCCCTTTAGCTTCAGAATTAAAAGTATTACACTTCAACAAGACATAAACAATAGGAAGAAATTAACCCGAGAAGCCAAATTTGAGAATTACTTTCAAGAACCTTCAGTTACCCCTTCTCACCCCTCCTTATCCCTCCCTCCCATGACAGTAATAGGAAAACAAAAAATGAATTCCAATTTATATTTCAAGCTGCTTCTTACAGCAATTACATTTCTGAAAAACAAAATAATTTTGGATGGCTTCACATCCAGTAAACTGTTATTTGGTGTTTCCTGTTACTCCCTGTGCAGCTAATTTTTGGAGTTTGTGATGTTATGGATAAAACTGTCTCTAGGCATAATTTAATTTTCATAAATTATCTTTTAAAACCTGGAATTTATGCCGGGTCAGACAAAATATTAATCATCAGGACTGTCTGGAGCTTTCATCTAAGACTATAGAATTAGAACCTAAAGAAGTAAGTATTCAGATGTTGATATAATGCTCAAACCTGTGTATGATGGTTAATACTGAGTATCAACTTGATTGGATTGAAGGATGCAAAGTATGGTTCCTGGGTGTGTCTGTGAGGATGTTACCAAAGGAGATTAACATTTGAGTCAGTCCACTGGGAGAGGCAAAACCGCCCTCAATGGGCACCATCCAATCAGCTGCTGGGATAAAAGCAGGCAGCAGAACCTGGAAGGACTGGACTGGCTGAGTCCTCCGGCCTCCATCTTTCTCCTGTGCTAGATGCTTCCTGCCCTCCAGCATTGAACTTGAAGTTCTTTGGCTTTTGGACTCTTGGACCTATACCAGTGGTCTGCCAGGGCCTCTTGGGCCTTTGGCCACAGACTGAAAACTGCACCATCGGCTTCACTACTTTTTTGGTTTTTTTTTCTTTAAAACGGAGTTTCACTCTGTTGCCCAGGCTGGAGTGCAATGGCACCATCTCGGCTCACTGCAACCTCCACCGGGTTCAAGCAATTCTCCTGCCTCAGCCTCCCGAGTAGCTGTGATTACAGGCGTGCATCACTGCACCCAGCTAATTTTTGTAGTTTTTAGTGGAGACGAGGTTTCACCATCTTGGCCAGGCTGGTCCTGAAGTCCTGACCTCGTGATCCACCCGCCTTGGCCTCCCAAAGTGCTGGGATTACAGGCCTGAGCCACCGTGCCCCGCCAGCTTCCCTACTTTTGAGGTTTTGGGACTCAGACTGACTTCCTTGCTCCTCAGCTTGCAGACGGCCTATCCTGGGAGTTCACGTTGTGATCGTGTGAGTCAATACTCCTTAATAAACTCCCCTTTATATATACATCAATCCTATTAGTCCCATCCCTCGAGAGAACCCTAATACACTGTGCTAGTGGTTTCCTTTCTTTTTCATTTGTAAATAACTACACACTTCATGAGAAAAGCAATAGTCTTTTAAAATTATTCATACAAAGTTAACATAATGAAATAAAAGAACATAAGTGCTCTGTAGAAGCCTCCGGTTCTACATTATATTACCTAGTGTTTCACTTTCTTTGTTTTCTTCTCAATCCATTAACTAAGTATAATAGTACCAATGGCCCACAGATAGGAGAATATTTGTAAATTTTGTAATATACATTGAATTCTTATGAAATAGGTGATATATCATATAAAACTGCACATCATTTGTGTATTATTATTTTAAAAAGTGAACAAGTACTGGCAAGAATGTGGGGAAATTGGAATGCTTGTACACTGTTGGTGGGAATATAAAATGGTGCAATTACTATGGAAAACAGTATGGAGGTTCCTCAAAAAATTAAAAATAAAATTACCATATGCCCCAGCAATCCTGTTTCTGAGTATATATCCAAAATAATTGAAATCAGGGTATTCAAGAGATATAACCACTCTTATAGTTATTACAGCACTGTTCACAATAGCCAAGGTATGGAAACAACCTAAATGTCTATCACACATGAATGGATTTTAATAGCTAGTAAAGACATACAGTGGAATACTATTCATACTTTAAAAAGAAAGTAAATCTTGTCACTGGCAACAATAGGGATGAATCTGAAGGATGTTACACATTAAGTGAAATAAGGCAATCACAGAAAACAAATACTGCATGATTCCACTTATACACGGTATCTAAAACAGTTCAGCTCATAGACACAGAGAATAGAATGGTGGTTTACCAGGGCTGGGGAAAGTGAGAAACAGAGAGCCAGAGAGTTGCTATCCCCAAGAGTAAAGTTTCAGTTAAATAAGATGAGGAAGTTCAAGAGATCTGCTCTATAACACTGTGCCTCTAGTTAGCCATCCTGCATTGTGTACTTAAAAATTCGTTTCAAGGGTAGATTTCATGTTAAATATTCTTATCACAATGAATAAAAAAGAAAAGAAAAAAATTTAGAAAAGGCAAAACTATAGGGACAAAGAGTAGAGCAATAGTTGCCAGTGACTAGGGGAGGGGCGAGGGGCTTGAATGTAAAGGGGCATGAGGGAACATTTTGAGTGAAAGAAATATTCTATATCAAGCTTGTCCAGCCCCCAGCCTGTGGGCTGCTTGTGACCCAGGAGCTTTGAATGTGGCCCAGCACAAATTCGTAAACTTTCTTACAACATTATGAGGCTGGGCATGGTGGCTCACGCCTCTAATCCCAGAACTTTGGAAGGCTGAGGTTGCTGGATCACTTGAAGTCAGAAGTTCTAGACTAGCCTATCCAAAATGGTGAAAGCCTGTCTCTACTAAAAATACAAAATTAGCCAGGCGTGGTGGCGGGTGCCTGTAATCCTAGCTACTCGGGAGGTTGAGGCAGGAGAATAGCTTGAACCCGGGAGGGAGAGGTTGCAGTGAGCTGAGATGGCGCCACTGTACTCCAGCCTGGGCAACAGAGCGAGACTCTGTATAAAAACAAAAACCAAAAACCAAAAACATTATGAGTTTTTTTAGCTCATCAGCTATCATTCGTGTTAGTGTATTTTATGTGTGGCCCAAGACAATCTTCTTCCAATGTGGCCCAAGGAGGCCAAATGATTAGACACCCCTGTTGTATGTGGCGATGCTCACAGGCCTGTACATTGTCCAAATTCAACAAACTGAACACTGAAAAGGGGTGGATTTGTTTTATGTTAATTATACCTCAATCAACTAATTTTTAAAATTAAACAAGAAGCTGTAAGATAGGCAGTTAAAATTAGTTAACTTGCAGGGCTATCTTTGCTAATTTTTTTTTTTTTTTTTTTTTTAAAGACCAAAGAAATGAAAGACATTAAAAACTTTTCTAAGGAAAAAAAAGGAGAGTTTTCATGCTGATGCTTTTGCCATGGTTTTCCAGTGCTTTCATGCCTTTTAAATTACAGATCCCCAGGAGTTCTTACTCTAATGATTGATAATTGGGGTCTTGGGCTCAGAAACTGTCACTTCTTACCAGCAGTCCAGGTGATTCCAACACACATGGTCCTGACTCACACTTCTGTTTTATGGGAAAAGTAAAAGCTGCCAGGAGTTAGAGATAAGTTGGATGGAAAGAGAACAGCCCCTGGTGAGGGGCCATTTATGGTAAATAAAAGAGATTTTTTCCTTGGTAAAAAAAAAAAACTTAGGGAAAGGATATAAAAATTGGTAAACTCTCCAAGAAGTAGTTAGCAAATAGGAAAAAGCTAGTCTATCAAGCCTGCGTAAACTGGAAGCCACCTTAACAAGAGAATGGTGAAAAAGGACATACTAGGATAATCATAGTTTTTTGTATTTTAGGTTTTTCAAAAACTTGTTATCAGTAATTATCTTTTTAAAAATCATGTATTTTTACCTTTTGACACCTGTTTCTTGTGCAGGGAGAGCTTAAGAAGTCTGAAACATTAAAAGCAGAGTGAGTAGAAATTACCCTTTTTGGTGCACAATTCTCAATCTTGGAGGCACATATAAGCTTGGAAACAATTTGGAGCATTCATGGACTCCTTAATCCAGTTCACTGGGTCTATTGTAGTTTTTCCTAGAGTTTCAACATGGTGTGGTTTAAGTCGTTTGGGAGAACAATTTGATCATGGTTTTCAGATCTAAAGCCCTTTTGGGAAAAAAAAATATAGAAAAGTGTACTGAAAAAATTTATAACTTAATAGAGTAAGGATAGGAAACAAAAGCCCTGGGAATTACCTAGTTCAAAAACCCCACCCACAAACTCTCAACTCTCAACACTTCCTTTCCTAATCCCAATTCCAGTATCTGCACTAAAAGAAACCACTATTCTGACTACATTAGTTCATTCTCATAGAGAAATTCCCGAGACTGGATAATTTATAAAGAAGAGATTTAATTGACTCACAGGTTTGCATAGCTGAGGAGGCCTCAGAAAACTTACCATCATGTCAGAAGGCACCTCTTGCAGGGTGGCAGGAAAGAGAATGAGTGCAAGCAGAGGAAATGCCAGATGCTTCTAAAACCATTCAATCTTCCAAGACTCACTCATTATTACGAGAACAACATGGGGAAAACGTCCCGCATGATTCAGTTACCTCCACCTGGTCCCACACTTGACATGTGGGCGATTATGAGGATTATAATTCAAGGTGAGATTTGGGTGGGGACACAGAGCCAAACCATATCACCAACTTTTATGTTTTTTTTTTTTTTTCTGCTTCTGTCAAAGAAAACATGGTTTTATCACCCAAGTGTGCATAGTTAAGCTGTATATTTTAGGGTTTTACAATACACACATTTTAATTCTCATTTTCCTTTCATCTTGTTATTATTTTTTTCTTAAAATCATTTTTTTTAAATCAGGTGATTTTAATTGAAGTTTCTCATAGTCTGAATGTTGCTGATTTGATACCCATGACACGTTTCACACGTCCTTCTTCCTCTGTTATTCCCTGAAATTAAGTAGTTTTATCTAAAGACTTGGCTAATTCCTTGTTAATATTTAGCAGTTAACTTTATAGGTAATGATGTGTTCCATCATTATTTCTTTTAGGATGTTAGTACCTATTGGCATCTGATGCCTAGATACATTAATTCACCGGGAATTGGAAGTGATGACATTTTCATCACTCTGTTTTCGTTTACTAGTTGAAATATTTCTATAAAGTTGTATTTCCCATTATTTAATATTTTATTATACAGTGATTTCATTATCATAAAGAAGCAAAGATAAATGTTCTATTCTTTCAAAATTATTAATATTATCTCTATCATTCTTTGGAGAGTTTTAAAATTTTTATCACAAACTCATGGACTTATTCTATTTCAATCTGTTCTGATTAATAATCTTATTGGAGCTTAAATTGTCTCAATTATTTTGTTAGGCCCCCTTTAATTTGGCTTCTAAGTCATTTTGACATGACCTTAGTAAACTTTGGTAGTTTCCTTTCTATCTGATATGACGAACGGTCTTAGCTCATTTTCTATATTGCTTTTCAGTTTCCTATTTTTGGGCTTACTTTTATTTTTTCCTTCCTTCTACTTTGGATAAATTTGCTTATCTTTTTCTAATTTTTTAAGATGCAAACATAGATCATTGATTAGAGAACATTCTTAATTTTAATATAACTGCTAACGCTGTAAATTTCCCTCTAAGTAATGCTTTACCTAAAACTGACAAATTTTGATGTCCTTGTTTTTACTCAATTTACATGTGGTAAAATTTACTTTTTGGTGAATAGCTCTATGACTTTCGACGTGCTTATACAGTGTGTAATCAACACCACAATAAAGATATAAAAGTTCCTTCACCCCAAAAAACTATTCCATGTTTTTCATTATACAAATCCTCCTAACATTTCCTCCCCTTTCAAGAATTGATCTTAGTTGTACCCTTGCATGAAGGTGAAATAAATGGAATCACATTGAATGGCATTTTGAATCTGGCTTCTTTCACTTAACATAATGCATTTCAAATTAACTTGTGTTCTTGTGTTGACCAGTTGTTCATTTCTTTCTTTTGCTGAGCAGTATGCCATTATGTGGATGTACACAGTTTGTTTATTCATTCGTAAGTTGAGGAACACTTGAGGTTTTCACC
Organism: Macaca thibetana thibetana; assembly: GCF_024542745.1. NCBI lineage: Eukaryota > Metazoa > Chordata > Mammalia > Primates > Cercopithecidae > Macaca > Macaca thibetana. The sequence continues at coordinate 60,989,386 of NC_065595.1, forward strand.
TGTTTTTGGCTATTATAAACTTTCATGAATAAAGTTTTATTTTTTCATTATAGTTGGGTAAATACCTAGGAGGAGAGTTGCTGCATCACATGGTAAGCATACGTTTATTTTATAGGGAATTGACAAACTTTTTGTAAAGTGATAGTATCATTACACGTTCCTATCAGCAATATTTTATTTTATTTTATTTTTGTAGCCATAGTAAATGGGATTTTTTTTTTTCAGTTAGTTCATTATTGGTGTGAGAAATACCACTGGTTTTTGTCTGTTGATGTCGTCTCCTGCAAATTTACTGAATTCACTGGTCAGTTCTAAGAGATTTTTGCTGGGTTGTTGAGACTTTTGTGTATATAAGATCATGTCATCCTCAAAGAGGGAAAATTTTCCTTACTCTTTTCCAATTTGGATTCCTTTATTTCTGTCTCTTGCCTGATTGCTCTGGCTAGCACTAACAGAACTATGTTGAATAGGAGTGGTCAGTGTGGGCATCCTTGTCTTTTTCCAGTTCTTAGAGAAAAGGCTTTCAGCTTTACCCCATTCAGTATAATGGCAGCTGTGTGTTTACCGTATATAGCTTTATTATACTGAGAGAAATTCATTTTATGCTTAATTTTTTGAGAGTTTTTATCATGAAGGGATGGTGAATTTCATCAAATGCTTTTTCTGCATCTGTTGAGATGATCATGTGGTTTTTATCCTGGATTCTGTTGTGCGTTGAACCATCTTTGCATCTCTGTGATAAATTCCACTTGATAATGGTATATTATCTTCCTGATATGTTGTTGAAATCAGTTTGCTTGTATTTTATTAAGGATTTTTACACCTATATTTGTCAGGGATATTGGCCTATAGTTTTCTTTATTTTGTTGTTTCCTTGTCTGGATTTGGTATCAGGGTAATGCTTGCCTGGTAGAATGAGGAAGAATTCTCTCCTCTTCAATTTTTTTTGGAATAATTTGAGAAGAATTGGTGTCAGTTATTCTTCATAAGTTTTGTAGAATTAAGCAGTAAAGCCAAGTAAAGTTTTGGGATTTTCTTTGTTGGGGGACTTATTACTAATGATTCAATCTCATTACTTGTTACTGATCTGTTTAAGTTTTATTTTTCTTCATGGTTCAATCATGGTAGACTGTGTGTGTCTGGGAATTTATCTATTTTCTCTAGATTTTTCAATTTGTTAGCATATAGTTGTTCATAACAGTCTCTAATGAATGACTTTGTATATCTGTGGTATCAGTTGTAATATCTTCTTTATGCTTCTGATTTTATTTACTTGGAACTTTTCTCTTTAATCTTGATTAGTCTAGCAAGTGGTTTATTGATTTTGCTCATCTTTAAAAAGTCAACTTTTGTTTCATTATTCCTTTGTGTCTTTTTAGTCTCGATTTTGTTTATTTCTGCTCTGATATTCATTCTTGCTTTTTTCTACTAGTTTTGGATTTAGTTTGTTCTTGTTTTTCCAATTCCTTAGAGTATATCATTAGGTCACTTATTTAAAATCCTTTTTTGATGTAGATGTTTATTGCTATAATCTCTCAGCACTGTTTTTATTGTGTCCCATACATAAATTTTGACATGTTCTGTTTCCATTTGCATTTGTTTCAAGAAATTTAAAATTTTTCTTCTTATCTTTTTTTAGTTGACTCCAGTGGTCATTTAGGAGGAGGTTGTTTAATTTCCATGTACTTGTATAGTTTCCAAAATTCCTTTGGCTATTGATTTTTAGTTTTATTCCATTGCAGTCTGATGAGATACTTGATACAATTTAGATTTTTAAAATTTGTTCAGACGTTTTTGTGGCCTAACATATGGTTTATCTTTAATATTCCATTTCCTGATGAGAAGAATTTGTATCTCCAGCTATTGGATGGAATGTTTGGTAGGTCCATTTGGTTCATAGTGCAAACTAAGTCTGATTTTTTATCTGTCCAGTGCTGAAAGTAGGCTGTTAAAACCCCCAGTTATCATTGTAATGGACTCTAATAATATTTGCTTTATACATTTGGGTGCTCTGGTGCTGGTGCATATATCTACATGTAAATTTCTTACATTCTTGGGCTAAATTGATCTCTTTATCATTATGTAATAATCTTCCTTGTCTCTTTTTATGTTTTATGACTTAATGTTTATTTTATCTAAGTTTAACTACTCCTGCACACTTTTGGTTTCTCTTGATGTGGAATATCTTTTCCTATCTCTTCACTTTCAGTCTGTGTGCCTCTTTACAGGCAAAGTTAGTTTCTTTTAGGCAGCAAATATTTGTCTTTTAAAGAAAAAATCCATTCAGGCAGTCTACATCTTTTAACTGGGAAATTTCAGCTATTTACATTCAAGATTATTACTGATAGGTGAGGAGTTACTCCCAGGATTTTGTTTGTGTTTTCTGGTTTTTCATATCCTTTGTTCCTTTCTTCCCCTTTTATTGTTTACCACTCTGATTTGGTGATCTGGTATAGTGTTAACATTTGATTTCAGTCTCTTTCTCATTTTTGTATTTGTTCTACCATTGAGCTTTATATATTGTGTATTTTCATGAGGGTAAATATCATCCTTTTACTTCCAGATGTAGAACTCCCCTGAGAATTTTTGTAGGGCTTGTCTGGTGGTGATTAATTTCCTGTTTTTGCTTATTTCGAAAAAACTTTATTTCTCCTTCATTTTTTGAAGATAGCTTTGTTGGGTAAGGTATATTGACTGACTGGTTTTTTTCTTTCTACATTTTTAATGTATCATTCTATTTTCTTGTGGCCTACAAAGTTTCTGCTGGGAAATATCCGTTATTCTGATAGGGATTCCTTTGTATGTGATTTGATACTTTTGATGTTTTTAGAACTTGCTGTCTGTCTTTGACTTTTGATAGTTTGAGTGCTATATGCCTTGGAGAAGACCTCTTTGGATTGAATCTATCTGGGGTCTTTAAGCTTATTGTATCTGTGTTTCTATATCTCTTGCATGACTTGAGAAGTTTCCAGTTATTATTTCATTAAATGGATTTTCTCTGACTTTGTCCATTTCTTCTGCATCTGAAACTCCCAAATTAAAAAAAATATATATAGTTGTTTTACGGAGTTCTATATTTCACATACACTTTCTTCCTTTATTTATTTTTCTTTCTCCAAATGGGTTATTTGAGAAGACCTGTCTTCAAGTTCAGAAATTCTTTCTTCTGCTTGATCGAGTCTCCTGTTGAAGCTCGTGATTGTGTTCTTTCGATTGATTTTTTGAATTCTTAAGTTCCAGGATTCCTGTTTGGTTCTTTTAGAATTATATTTATCTCTTTGTTAAATTTCTCATTCAAATCATGACTTTTATGTCTGATTTCTTTGTGTTGTTTTTCTGTGTTCCCTTGTATCACAGTTTTAAACATTTCCTTCTTTAATAGATATATGTATAGTGTTGGTTGAGTAGGGCACTTTGCCTTTGATTTGTGGTGGGTACAGGAGTGTAGTCTTTATATGATTTCTCTGGCTGTAATCAATGTCAGTAGTGTCTGTTCATTCCTTATAGGCTTAACCTCAGTTGTCAGTAGAGACTATAGCAAGGTTTTGTTGCAGATGGAAATGCAAGGTGGACTGGTCTTCAGTTACCAGTGGTGGCAGCAGCAGGCAAGGCATGCTGGTCCTTGGGCTCCAGTGCAGTGTACATGGGCACCAGCGGTGGTAGATCTGAGTGAGTCAGTCCTTAGGCCTCCTGGCAGCATGCTCAGGTGCTGTGGTATCAGCAGAGGGCTAGGCAGGCAGGTCTTTTGGATCCTTACAGCATGCATGGCATTGGTGGTGGCAGTAGTGGTGGCAGCTCAACCCTCAGGCCCTTGAGTAGCATACAGAGGCAGCAGCAGTGGTGATAGCAGGCTGTTCCCCAGGCTCCCGAGTGGTGTGTAGGGGTGGGCACCAGCAAGGTGGTGGCAGTCTGGGGCTGGCCAGCCTTTGGGCTGCTGGGAAGCACACGTCAGCACCAGCACTGGGCAAGGTAGGCTTGTCGCTATGCCTCTGGATGGTATGTGCATGGTGATGGGAGGCAGGGTGGGTTTGTCCCCATGCTCCTGAGTAGTGTGCACTGGCAGCAGTGGCAGGCAGACCACGCCCATCTTCAGGCTGTCCAAAGGTGTGCAAGGGCTCTGGCAGTGGTGGTCAGGGAGGGTCTGTCCTCAGGCCCCTGGACTATAGGTACAAGTAGTGGTGGGTGGAGCATGTCAATCTCTGGGCCCCCAGACAGTGAGCTCAGGACCATCAATGATGGTTGTAAGCAGGTCAGGAATATCCTCAGGCCCTTAAAGGCATGGGCTGGTAGTAGTGGCAATGGGTAGGGCAGGCCTATTCTTAGACCCCAGGATGGCAGGCTGATCCCCAGTCCCCCTGAAGGCACGTGTAAGTATATGGCATCCCCGCTGCTGCTGGACGAGGAGGAGTTGCTGTCAAACGCAGCAGTCCTGTCAGGCAGCTCTCAGGCTCCGGGAAGCACAAACTTTGGCTGCCTTTCTCCTGAAGAAAGGCTCCCTGGTATGCCACGCTGCCTATTCCCCAGGGATGCAGCATACTGTGTGGCACACTAGAGTGCTATGCACCTAGGCACTGCTGGGCCCAGCTGGCGTCACAATGCTGCAACCTTCCAGGTGGACATGGGGGGGATGTCAGTCAGGCTTCAAGGATGTTGGGATTCAGGAGTTGCTGGGCCCCAGGAGAGCATGTCGTCTGGTAGGAGTTGGGCTCCCACAATGGCGTGGTGATGCAGCTGCTTGTTTCCTGTGGAATACACGGGACCCAGTACCAACTTGTTGGTAACTTGCAACAGTGCCATCGTGTGGACTCCAGGTAGCTCCCAATGTTAGTCTCAGGGGAGCTGAGGGGCTCTCCCGTGGCTAGGATTGCAGGAGTCTGCAGGGGAATGTGGATCGCTGAGGATCTCTCACTTACTTTTTCCCCCAAATAGGGAGCTCCTCCTGGCTCTGAGCTAATCTTGGCTGAGCTGGCTGCTTTGTGGTGGAGGCGAATGCTGGCCTCTGGTCAGTCATGTTCCTCCCTTCCCTTACTGTAACGGACACCTCTCAAAACACAAGTTTGTTCTGGAATCACTTGAAAAGAGTAACTAAAATTACGGAAGGTTTCTGGGGCATGCAATTATGCCAGGACAGAAAGACTGAGTTGTCACTGCCTATCCTAGTATTAAAGATAGAGTGACAGACTTTCTGTAAGTAAGAGGGCAAATGATACATGCCACTTTCACTAGTCTATGCTGCCAATGAAGACGGGTGGTTTCCCTTTTCTTTTAAAAAAGGCAAATATTTACTATCCTAGTTATTGTGAAAATATTTCACTTTCTGCTGTCCCAGTACAGCTTTATTTGATTGCAAAGCCTTATGTGCTCCTCCCCAAGGAAGGAAATAATGAACAGATCTTTCTTTTCTTCATTATGTATATAACTAACTCTGTTAGAAATGACTTACACATATGTCAGTGCGTTTCCTGTAATGAGGCACCAATATCTATTTTGCCAGATATGCAGCCCCAAAATTCCACTGGGGGTAAGACTATTTATTCTAAAGTGTGGACTACAAAATAAAAATGAAAAATCTATTTAATATATCTATACTGACAATTTAATATATGTATTATTTTTAAAGACCCTAAAATATGAGCACTCAAAACTGGTGTAAAATGGTTTTAAAAGTTTCAATGGCTTTACTTTTTCCAGTGAGACTGAAAATTTGCTGCAGTATACACTGTGGGAAGATACAACATTTACAATGAGAGTGAGTGCAACCAGGGACCTTATGCTTGTCAGTTTCTCCTGTTTCTTTCAAGTCTGCTTTTGGATTCCTCAATAATGTTGCATGCTAACACAATTTCCCACTGCTTGGAAACAACATATACTCAGAAATCCCTCATTTTAATTAAAAGACTCTTACTGAACTAAGAGGTCTTGTCAGGACGATCTTTTTCACTTTATGTCAACTGCCTGTTCTCACTACAGATTAATTACAGATAAAATGATTTGGGGGATTTGTGAGAGGCTATTTTTCATCTTTGTTAATATTGTTCTTTCTTTTTTACTATTTAAAAACAGCAAATACACTGGCTATGAAAGAACATTAGGTACCATCCAATAGGTTTGATCTATTATTGAGTATTTTTACAGAATTCCTACCACTTGTGAGATTAAGATGACATTTTTCTGTAAGGTGATTATTCTTTATGCAAAGGAACACTATCAAGAAAATGAAAACCAAATGAGAGCAACAAGAGAAAGACTCTTCCTTTTGGATTAGTTACTTCAGACATACACAAACAAAACACATCCAGGCAACCGGATAAGTATTAAAAACACCAATGGTGTTTTATCCAAATTGGATTAGAAGCCACTTAGGAAAGGTGTTATAGGAACGTACAAATGAATCCAAGGAAGGTTGGTGAATTTTCAGTGATAACGGAAGTAGATGTTGATCCTTGATCCCTGGAATATATGGTATGTCATGACCCTCACATATAAAGAAATCGCTCTACCCCATGGATGTTGTCAATTATCAGAGGTCGCTCTATGGAATGCCTGCCCTGACTGTCAGGGGTCCAGCCAGATTCTTACAATCCCCACATAATGTGTGGAGAACTTCACTCTAAATGATGGGGCCAGTGAGAACAGAACATCTCTGTTGTCATCCCTGGAAACTGTCACTCCAGCAAGCCTTTACTTATCTTTCCTGTGTCACTCTGTATTTTCCCTTTCATGACTCATCCTTCCAATTTTCTGTTTCATCTCTTTCCACTATGCCCTCTAGAGTCCGACTATGCCAAAAGCAGGAACAAAGAAAGAAAAAATTCTCTTTAATTATTAAATTCCACACAAAATGCTGTATCTTGGCTGTATTAGTCTGTTTTCATATTGCTATGAAGAAATACACGAGACTGGGTAATTTATAAAGAAAATAGGTTTAACTGGCTCACACTTCCACAGGCTGTAAATGAAGCATGAAGGTGGCATCTGCTCGGCTTCTGGGGAGGTCTCAGGAACCTTTCAATCACGGTGGAAGGTGAAGGGGAAGCAGGCACGTCTTCCACGGCTGGAGCAGGAGGAAGAAAGAGAGGGGGACATTGCTACATATTTGTAAACAACCAGAACTTGTGAAAACTCTATCACAAGAACAGCACTAGGGAAATGGTGCTAAAGCATTAGAAACCACCCCCATGATCCAATAACCTCCCACCAGCCCCCACCTCCAGCATTGGGGATTATGTTTCAACATGAGATTTGGGTGGGGACACAGAGTCAAACCTATCATTGGCCTTACCTTATTTCTGGGTTTTTCTCAAGTTCATAACTTCCCTTGAAACTATCCAATAATGTCTTCTAATTTTGAGTTAGAAGGTCGCAGGCGGTGGTCTATATTCTAAGTCTTTATTTCAAGCTCAGATTATTCTTCCCTCACCTTCTTAAGGGAAGAAAATAATTCAAAATTAAAGACAAGACCTTCTTTGAGTTTCATAATTTCTGGCTGTGCTTCCATCTCATCTCCTTACTGTGATGATAAACTTCCGGTTCGACATTTACCCCAGACTCTGGACTTTCCTTCTTTGGTTCCTGGATCCTGGCTACATTTCATCTTTGAATATTCCCACCTGCAGAGCCTGACAAACCACTTGCCTTCTCCAAATGTTCCACGCTTTCTTCAGCTTCCCTGCTTTTATGCCTCTTGCTCCTTCTTCTTTTGACTCCATGGGTCTCCTCCCGACTCACACCTTCTCTTGGTTAGTAACTTCTACTTTTCCCTCTCCTTCAAACTTTTCCTTGGAATGATTGTCCTTCTTCTGCCACTGTAGAACACTGCCAGTAAGATCACTGCTGGAGTGTTCTTACTGCTTGTTGATGCTCTTCACTAAACTGTGTTGCTCTTTGAGGGTTTAGTCTGTGCTATGTCTCTTTCTGCTGTATGTCAGAGCTACCATACAGTAGAGGTAAAATGCCTGTTTGCTAAGAGAATGAATAAGTGAACAAAGGAGGCCTTTGATAATTTAGGCAACTCATTATCTAGGTGTGGAAGGTGTGGAAGTTACTGGTCCCTCCCCAGCCATTACACAACAGTAGATGTCAATGACTCCCAAAATCTGCTTAATGAAGATTCCCATGTTTTTCCTAACTCACTCAAATGTCTCTTTAATTTAACAGTTATTCCTCTTGACTTCTGGCTTGGCATTTAGGGTTCCTTTCAATTGTAAATCCAAACAAGTACAATAAGGTCAATAGGCAAAGAAAGAGGCAATTATGCTAGTAATAACATGCCCAAGACAACATCTCAGCTTGAGCTTTGGCAAAGTAAGCCTTAGGCCATGGTGTGGTTGGTTTCTACTTCTCTGCTTCTAAACTTCCTTCTTCAAATCATTAATTTTATCAGAACTTTTTGGCACATGGATCAGAAGAAACAAGTCTCCAAAAGGACTGAGTGAAAAGACCAAATGGGAATCGTATATCTTGGGATTTCTTGTCATATTATATTGTATCCTGAATTAGAGTCATGGCTAAACATATATTTTCATACACACACACACACACACACACTCACACACATGACTAATATATTCATTGACAGGTGTATAGATGCTAAATACATGTCTTGAAGTTGGGATCACAGAAATTCAGTTTAATGGAATTAGTTATCATAGCACTGATTGATATTGGGACAGGAAAAAAGAAAACAATCTTCAGTATCACTTAGAAATATGTGTGTGTGTATATATATATATCAAGGTTGTGAGTACAACTATTTAAATATCTTGTCTAATTTTTCTGTAATTTTCCTGATGAACTTTGCAGTAAGATGGAACTTTAAATTGATGGGTTATACTTCCTTAGTGTTTTCTTGCTGTTTCAGAAAGATGTTTTGGTTTCATCTCTTGACCTTTGAGAGATTCCAAGAATAGCCATTATTTTTAATGCTGCATGACTATGGGCAAATCCTAGTGGATGAAACATCCTGGTTCTCATGAGCCTCTGAGACTTTTACATTCCTATATTTGTTCTAATCTTTTTGCAAGTGATTTTAGTTTGTCTAATTTTGAGGATGACTTGAAAATCATAACAGGAATTTTTATTATATTCTATTCTGTTTTAATTGTACCTGGTTTCCTTAAAGTAAACTTTACAAAAGGCAAGGATACACAGAAACTTGCAGAAAGTTCCATGTTAATGAGAAGCAACATGAAAACCCCTCCACACTATATTTAACAATCTAAATTAATTTTTTTTCAAATACTCTGTATACATATGGATGTCTTTTTTGGTTGGGTATGAGTTTATATAAAACAGAAGTATAAATACACTGTGAGCTTCACCCATGTGTTATGTCTACTATCTGATCTCAAATTTTCAAGAGGCGATAAGAAATTTGCTCAGGGAACAAGACATTTTGTGTTATTGTGCATTGATCTTTCTGCCTAAAATGTAATTTCTATTTAGATAAAGTCATAATATGATTTTAAGCTTACATCAGTTAGTTTGAAAGCAGCAGAGAATGTCTCTGGCCAATTGTAACCAATAGACATGTATTGAAATTGGAATGACATGTAGGGATCACAGCACTGTTAGGAGCCTAGAGAACTAGGATGAGTAGGCATCAAGCTGCAAACTACAAAAAATTTCAGTGATAATTCTGAATACATTAAAATTAGAAATGTCTACAAAAACGTTACTTTTAAGAAGTAGAAAAAATGTTTGGATTCAGAAGCAAATATATCAAGTTATCATAATTGAAAATAAATTATTAAGAATATATTAAGACTTTTAAAAATGAGTAAGTACAAAATACGCAATAAAGAAGTATAGAAAGGAAATGAGCAGGTAGTTGGCAGAAGAAGAAAACCAAATGTTTAATAAAAATAAGATGTTCAACTCCATTGGAAAGAAAGAAAATGAAAATGAAAATGAGATTTTATTTCAGGCCCATCAACTTGAACAAGATGACAAAGCCTGAAAATGCTGTGTTGTTGAGGGTCTGGAATAAGGGTACCACTTGTTTGCTGCTGGTGGTACTTTGAACTTGTGAACAATCTTGTAGAGTGTCCTGGTGATAGCTGGTAAAGCTGCAGAAACTTTCACCACATGGTACTCTGTTTCTACCTCTAGATGTGTACTTTAAAGCGTCTCTTGCACATGTTTGTGTGGCAATATGCATAAGAATGGAATAAGAGACGATATCGGGCGCGTTTATACCACTAAATGCCCACAAGAGAAAGCAGGAAAGATCTCAAATTGACACTCTAACATCACAATTAAAAGAACTAGAGAAGCAAGAGCAAACACATTCAAAAGCTAGCAGAAGGCAAGAAATAACTAAGATCAGAGCAGAACTGAAGGAGATAGAGACACAAAAAACCCTCCAAAAAATCAATGAATCCAGAAGTTGGTTTTTTGAAAAGATCAACAACATTGACAGACCACTAGCAAGACTAATAAAGAAGAAAAGAGAGAAGAATCAAATAGATGCAACAAAAAATGATAAAGGGGATATCACCACCGACCCCACAGAAATACAAACTACCATCAGAGAATACTATAAACACCTCTACGCAAATAAACTGGAAAATCTAGAAGAAATGGATAATTTCCTGGACACTTACACTCTTCCAAGACTAAACCAGGAAGAAGTTGAATCCCTGAATAGACCAATAGCAGGCTCTGAAATTGAGGCAATAATTAATAGCCTACCAACCAAAAAAAGTCCAGGACCAGATGGATTCACAGCTGAATTCTACCAGAGGTACAAGGAGGAGCTGGTACCATTCCTTCTGAAACTATTCCAATCAATAGAAAAAGAGGGAATCCTCCGTAACTCATTTTATGAGGCCAACATCATCCTGATACCAAAGCCTGGCAGAGACACAACTAAAAAAGAGAATTTTAGACCAATATCCCTGATGAACATCGATGCAAAAATCCTCTATAAAATACTGGCAAACCGGATTCAGCAACACATCAAAAAGCTTATCCACCATGATCAAGTGGGCTTCATCCCTGGGATGCAAGGCTGGTTCAACATTCGCAAATCAATAAACATAATCCAGCATATAAACAAAACCAAAGACAAGAACCACATGATTATCTCAATAGATGCAGAAAAGGCTTTTGACAAAATTCAACAGTCCTTCATGCTAAAAACGCTCAATAAATTCGGTATTGATGGAACGTACCTCAAAATCATAAGAGCTATTTATGACAGACCCACAGCCAATATCATACTGAATGGGCAAAAACTGGAAAAATTCCCTTTGAAAACTGGCACAAGACAGGGATGCCCTCTCTCACCACTCCTATTCAACATAGTGTTGGAAGTTCTGGCTAGGGAAATCAGGCAAGAGAAAGAAATCACGGGTATTCAGTTAGGAAAAGAAGAAGTCAAACTGTCGCTGTTTGCAGATGACATGATTGTATATTTAGAAAACCCCATTGTCTCAGCCCAAAATCTCCTTAAGCTGATAAGCAACTTCAGCAAAGTCTCAGGATACAAAATTAATGTGCAAAAATCACAAGCATTCTTATACACCAGTAACAGACAAACAGAGAGCCAAATCAGGAATGAACTTCCATTCACAATTGCTTCAAAGAGAATAAAATACCTAGGAATCCAACTTACAAGGGATGTAAAGGACCTCTTCAAGGAGAGCTACAAACCACTGCTCAGTGAAATAAAAGAGGACACAAACAAATGGAAGAACATACCATGCTCATGGAAAGGAAGAATCAATATCGTGAAAATGGCCATACTGCCCAAGGTTATTTATAGATTCAATGCCATCCCCATCAAGCTACCAATGAGTTTCTTCACAGAAATGGAAAAACTGCTTTAAAGTTCATATGGAACCAAAAAAGAGCCCGCATCTCCAAGACAATCCTAAGTCAAAAGAACAAAGCTGGAGGCATCACACTACCTGATTTCAAACTATATTACAAGGCTACAGTAACCAAAACAGCATGGTACTGGTACCAAAACAGAGATATAGACCAATGGAACAGAACAGAGTCCTCAGAAATAATACCACACATCTACAGCCATCTGATCTTTGACAAACCTGAGAGAAACAAGAAATGGGGAAAGGATTCCCTATTTAATAAATGGTGCTGGGAAAATTGGCTAGCCATAAGTAGAAAGCTGAAACTGGATCCTTTCCTTACTCCTTATATGAAAATTAATTCAAGATGGATTAGAGACTTAAATGTTAGACCTAATACCAAAAAAACCCTAGAGGAAAACCTAGGTAGTACGATTCAGGACATAGGCATGGGCAAAGACTTCATGTCTAAAACACCAAAAGCAACGGCAGCAAAAGCCAAAATTGACAAATGGGATCTCATTAAACTAAAGAGCTTCTGCACAGCAAAAGAAACTACCATCAGAGTGAACAGGCAACCTACAGAATGGGAGAAAATTTTTGCAATCTACTCATCTGACAAAGGGCTAATATCCAGAACCTACAAAGAACTCAAACAAATTTACAAGAAAAAAACAAACAACCCCATCCAAAAGTGGGCAAAGGATATGAACAGACATTTCTCAAAAGAAGACATTCATACAGCCAACAGACACATGAAAAAATGCTCATCATCACTGGCCATCAGAGAAATGCAAATCAAAACCACAATGAGATACCATCTCACACCAGTTAGAATGGCGATCATTAAAGAGTCAGGAAACAACAGGTGCTGGAGAGGATGTGGAGAAATAGGAACGCTTTTACACTGTTGGTGGGATTGTAAACTAGTTCAACCATTATGGAAAACAGTATGGCGATTCCTCAAGGATCTAGAACTAGATGTACCATATGACCCAGCCATCCCATTACTGGGTATATACCCAAAGGATTATAAATCATGCTGCTATAAAGACACATGCACACGTATGTTTATTGCGGCACTATTCACAATAGCAAAGACTTGGAATCAACCCAAATGTCCATCAGTGACAGATTGGATTAAGAAAATGTGGCACATATACACCATGGAATACTATGCAGCCATAAAAAAGAATGAGTTTGTGTCCTTTGTAGGGACATGGATGCAGCTGGAAACCATCATTCTTAGCAAACTATCACAAGAACAGAAAACCAAACACCGCATGTTCTCACTCATAGGTGGGGACTGAACAATGAGATCACTTGGACTCGGGAAGGGGAACATCACACACCGGGGCCTATCATGGGGAGGGGGGCGGGGGGAGGGATTGCATTGGGAGTTATACCTGATGTAAATGACGAGTTGATGGGTGCTGACGAGTTGATGGGTGCAGAACAACAACATGGCACAAGTATACATATGTAACAAACCTGCACGTTATGCACATGTACCCTAGAACTTAAAGTATAAAAAAAAAAAAAAAAAAAGAATGGAATAGAGAGAGACAGCTCATGTGGAAATATGCATAAGAATGGCAGCTTTTTATGCGAAGGCAATATTATTGAAAAAACATAAATGTCAGGGCGGAGCAAGATGGCCGAATAGGAACAGCTCCAGTCTCCAACTCCCAGCTCGAGCGACACAGAAGACCGGTGATTTCTGCATTTTCAACTGAGGTACTGGGTTCATCTCACTGGGGAGTGCCGGACGATCGGTGCTGGTCAGCTGCTGCAGCCCGACCAGCGAGAGCTGAAGCAGGGCGAGGCATTGCCTCACCTGGGAAGCGCAAGGGGGAAGGGAATCCCTTTTCCTAGCCAGGGGAACTGAGACACACAACACCTGGAAAATCGGGTAACTCCCACCCCAATACTGCGCTTTAAGCAAACAGGCACACCAGGAGATCATATCCCACACCTGGCCGGGAGGGTCCCACACCCACGGAGCCTCCCTCATTGCTAGCACAGCAGTCTGTGATCTACTGGCAAGGCAGCAGCGAGGCTGGGGGAGGGGCGCCCGCCATTGCTGAGGCTTAAGTAGGTAAACAAAGCTGCTGGGAAGCTCGAACTGGGTGGAGCTCACAGCAGCTCAAGGAAACCTGCCTGTCTCTGTAGACTCCACCTCTGGGGACAGGGCACAGTAAACAATAACAAACACAGCAGAAGCCTCTGCAGACGCAAACGACTCTGTCTGACAGCTTTGAAGAGAGCAGTGGATCTCCCAACACGGAGGTTGAGATCTGAGAAGGGACAGACTCCCTGCTCAAGTGGGTCCCTGACCCCTGAGTAGCCTAACTGGGAGACATCCCCCACTAGGGGCAGTCTGACACCCCACACCTCACAGGGTGGAGTACACCCCGGAGAGGAAGCTTCCAAAGCAAGAATCAGACAGGTACACTCGCTGTTCAGAAATATTCTATCTTCTGCAGCCTCTGCTGCTGATACCCAGGCAAACAGGGTCTGGAGTGGACCTCAAGCAATCTCCAATAGACCTACAGCTGAGGGTCCTGACTGTTAGAAGGAAAACTATCAAACAGGAAGGACACCTACACCAAAACCCCATCAGTACATCACCATCATCAAAGACCAGAGGCAGATAAAACCACAAAGATGGGGAAAAAGCAGGGCAGAAAAGCTGGAAATTCAAAAAATAAGAGCGCATCTCCCCCGGCAAAGGAGCGCAGCTCATCGCCAGCAACGGATCAAAGCTGGACGGAGAATGACTTTGACGAGATGAGAGAAGAAGGCTTCAGTCCATCAAATTTCTCAGAGCTAAAGGAGGAATTATGTACCCAGCGTAAAGAAACTAAAAATCTTGAAAAAAAAGTGGAAGAATTGATGGCTAGAGTAATTAATGCAGAGAAGGTCCTAAATGAAATGAAAGAGATGAAAACCATGACACGAGAAATATGTGACAAATGCACAAGCTTCAGTAACCGACTCGATCAACTGGAAGAAAGAGTATCAGCGATTGAGGATCAAATGAATGAAATGAAGCGAGAAGAGAAACCAAAAGAAAAAAGAAGAAAAAGAAATGAACAAAGCCTGCAAGAAGTATGGGATTATGTAAAAAGACCAAATCTACGTCTGATTGGGGTGCCTGAAAGTGAGGGGGAAAATGGAACCAAGTTGGAAAACACTCTTCAGGATATCATCGAGGAGAACTTCCCCAACCTAGTAGGGCAGGCCAACATTCAAATCCAGGAAATACAGAGAACGCCACAAAGATACTCCTCGAGAAGAGCAACTCCAAGACACATAATTGCCAGATTCACCAAAGTTGAAATGAAGGAAAAAATCTTAAGGGCAGCCAGAGAGAAAGGTCGGGTTACCCACAAAGGGAAGCCCATCAGACTAACAGCAGATCTCTTGGCAGAAACTCTCCAAGCCAGAAGAGAGTGGGGGCCAATATTCAACATTCTTAAAGAAAAGAATTTTCAACCCAGAATTTCATATCCAGCCAAACTAAGTTTCATAAGTGAAGGAGAAATAAAATCCTTTACAGATAAGCAAATGCTTAGAGATTTTGTCACCACTAGGCCTGCCTTACAAGAGACCCTGAAGGAAGCACTAAACATGGAAAGGAACAACCGGTACCAGCCATTGCAAAAACATGCCAAAATGTAAAGACCATCGAGGCTAGGAAGAAACTGCATCAACTAATGAGCAAAATAACCAGTTAATATCATAATGGCAGGATCAAGTTCACACATAACAATCTTAACCTTAAATGTAAATGGACTAAATGCTCCAATTAAAAGACACAGACTGGCAAACTGGATAAAGAGTCAAGACCCATCAGTCTGCTGTATTCAGGAGACCCATCTCACACGCAGAGACATACATAGGCTCAAAATAAAGGGATGGAGGAAGATTTACCAAGCAAATGGAGAACAAAAAAAAGCGGGGGTTGCAATACTAGTCTCTGATAAAACAGACTTTAAACCATCAAAGATCAAAAGAGACAAAGAAGCCCATTACATAATGGTAAAGGGATCAATTCAACAGGAAGAGCTAATTATCCTAAATATATATGCACCCAATACAGGAGCACCCAGATTCATAAAGCAAGTCCTTAGAGACTTACAAAGAGACTTAGACTCCCATACAATAATAATGGGAGACTTCAACACTCCACTGTCAACATTAGACAGATCAACGAGACAGAAAGTTAACAAGGATATCCAGGAATTGAACTCATCTCTGCAGCAAGCAGACCTAATAGACATCTATAGAACTCTCCACCCCAAATCAACAGAATATACATTCTTCTCAGCACCACATCGTACTTACTCCAAAATTGACCACGTAATTGGAAGTAAAGCACTCCTCAGCAAATGTACAAGAAGAGAAATTATAACAAACTGTCTCTCAGACCACAGTGCAATCAAACTAGAACTCAGGACTAAGAAACTCAATCAAAACCGCTCAACTACATGGAAACTGAACAACCTGCTCCTGAAAGACCACTGGGTACATAACGAAATGAAGGCAGAAATAAAGATGTTCTTTGAAACCAATGAGAACAAAGATACAACATACCAGAATCTCTGGGACACATTTAAAGCAGTGTGTAGAGGGAAATTTATAGCACTAAATGCCCACAAGAGAAAGCAGGAAAGATCTAAAATTGACACTCTAACATCGCAATTAAAAGAACTAGAGAAGCAAGAGCAAACACATTCGAAAGCTAGCAGAAGGCAAGAAATAACTAAGATCAGAGCAGAACTGAAGGAGATAGAGACACAAAAAACCCTCCAAAAAATCAATGAATCCAGGAGTTGGTTTTTTGAAAAGATCAACAAAATTGACAGACCACTAGCAAGACTAATAAAGAAGAAAAGAGAGAAGAATCAAATCGACGCAATTAAAAATGATAAAGGGGATATCACCACCGACCCCACAGAAATACAAACTACCATCAGAGAATACTATAAACACCTCTACGCAAATAAACTGGAAAATCTAGAAGAAATGGATAATTTCCTGGACACTTACACTCTTCCAAGACTAAACCAGGAAGAAGTTGAATCCCTGAATAGACCAATAGCAGGCTCTGAAATTGAGGCAATAATTAATAGCCTACCAACCAAAAAAAGTCCAGGACCAGATGGATTCACAGCTGAATTCTACCAGAGGTACAAGGAGGAGCTGGCACCATTCCTTCTGAAACTATTCCAATCAATAGAAAAAGAGGGAATCCTCCCTAACTCATTTTATGAGGCCAACATCATCCTGATACCAAAGCCTGGCAGAGACACAACTAAAAAAGAGAATTTTAGACCAATATCCCTGATGAACATCGATGCAAAAATCCTCAATAAAATACTGGCAAACCGGATTCAGCAACACATCAAAAAGCTTATCCACCATGATCAAGTGGGCTTCATCCCTGGGATGCAAGGCTGGTTCAACATTCGCAAATCAATAAACATAATCCAGCATATAAACAGAACCAAAGACAAGAACCACATGATTATCTCAATAGATGCAGAAAAGGCTTTTGACAAAATTCAACAGCCCTTCATGCTAAAAACGCTCAATAAATTCGGTATTGATGGAACGTACCTCAAAATCATAAGAGCTATTTATGACAAACCCACAGCCAATATCATACTGAATGGGCAAAAACTGGAAAAATTCCCTTTGAAAACTGGCACAAGACAGGGATGCCCTCTCTCACCACTCCTATTCAACATAGTGTTGGAAGTTCTGCCTAGGGCAATTAGGCAAGAGAAAGAAATCAAGGGTATTCAGTTAGGAAAAGAAGAAGTCAAATTGTCCCTGTTTGCAGATGACATGATTGTATATTTAGAAAACCCCATTGTCTCAGCCCAAAATCTCCTTAAGCTGATAAGCAACTTCAGCAAAGTCTCAGGATACAAAATTAATGTGCAAAAATCACAAGCATTCTTATACACCAGTAACAGACAAACAGAGAGCCAAATCAGGAATGAACTTCCATTCACAATTGCTTCAAAGAGAATAAAATATCTAGGAATCCAACTTACAAGGGATGTAAAGGACCTCTTCAAGGAGAACTACAAACCACTGCTCAGTGAAATAAAAGAGGACACAGACAAATGGAAGAACATACCATGCTCATGGATAGGAAGAATCAATATCGTGAAAATGGCCATACTGCCCAAGGTTATTTATAGATTCAATGCCATCCCCATCAAGCTACCAATGAGTTTCTTCACAGAATTGGAAAAAACTGCTTTAACGTTCATATGGAACCAAAAAAGAGCCCGCATCTCCAAGACAATCCTAAGTCAAAAGAACAAAGCTGGAGGCATCACGCTACCTGACTTCAAACTATACTACAAGGCTACAGTAACCAAAACAGCATGGTACTGGTACCAAAACAGAGATATAGACCAATGGAACAGAACAGAGTCCTCAGAAATAATACCACACATCTACAGCCATCTGATCTTTGACAAACCTGAGAGAAACAAGAAATGGGGAAAGGATTCCCTATTTAATAAATGGGTGCTGGGAAAATTGGCTAGCCATAAGTAGAAAGCTGAAACTGGATCCTTTCCTTACTCCTTATATGAAAATTAATTCAAGATGGATTAGAGACTTAAATGTTAGACCTAATACCATAAAAATCCTAGAGGAAAACCTAGGTAGTACGATTCAGGACATAGGCATGGGCAAAGACTTCATGTCTAAAACACCAAAAGCAACGGCAGCAAAAGCCAAAATTGACAAATGGGATCTCATTAAACTAAAGAGCTTCTGCACAGCAAAAGAAACTACCATCAGAGTGAACAGGCAACCTACAGAATGGGAGAAAATTTTTGCAATCTACTCATCTGACAAAGGGCTAATATCCAGAACCTACAAAGAATTCAAACAAATTTACAAGAAAAAAACAAACAACCCCATCCAAAAGTGGGCAAAGGATATGAACAGACATTTCTCAAAAGAAGACATTCATACAGCCAACAGACACATGAAAAAATGCTCATCATCACTGGCCATCAGAGAAATGCAAATCAAAACCACAATGAGATACCATCTCACACCAGTTAGAATGGCGATCATTAAAGAGTCAGGAAACAACAGGTGCTGGAGAGGATGTGGAGAAATAGGAACGCTTTTACACTGTTGGTGGGATTGTAAACTAGTTCAACCATTATGGAAAACAGTATGGCGATTCCTCAAGGATCTAGAACTAGATGTACCATATGACCCAGCCATCCCATTACTGGGTATATACCCAAAGGATTATAAATCATGCTGCTATAAAGACACATGCACACGTATGTTCATTGTGGCACTATTCACAATAGCAAAGACTTGGAATCAACCCAAATGTCCATCAGTGACAGATTGGATTAAGAAAATGTGGCACATATACACCATGGAATACTATGCAGCCATAAAAAAGAATGAGTTTGTGTCCTTTGTAGGGACATGGATGCAGCTGGAAACCATCATTCTTAGCAAACTATCACAAGAAGAGAAAACCAAACACCGCATATTCTCACTCATAGGTGGGAACTGAACAATGAGATCACTTGGACTCGGGAAGGGGAACATCACACACCGGGGCCTATCATGGGGAGGGGGGAGGGGGGAGGGATTGCATTGGGAGTTATACCTGATGTAAATGACGAGTTGATGGGTGCAGCACACCAACATGGCACAAGTATACATATGTAACAAACCTGCACGTTATACACATGTACCCTACAACTTAAAGTATAATAATAATAAATAAATTTTTAAAAAATAAAAAAAAAATAAAAAATAAAAAACAAAAAACATAAATGTCTGTACACGGGACAGTAAATTATTTATGATGTGTCCATTAAATGGGAGATCATCTGAAGGATAAAATTAAACTAAAATTATCTATAGCAATCTGGATACATTTTCAGAAATTATTATTTTGATTGAAAGAAGTTGCAGAACAACATGTGACATTTGGCCAGTGGACAAAAGCCACAGTGGAATTTCTTTTTTCTGTTAGGGAAACCTCAGCTTTTCAAGACTTCCAACTGATTAGGCCCATCCAGAGGAGATCTAGATAATCTCCCTTGCTTAGAGTCAAATGATTAGGGACTCCAATTACATCTGCAACATCCCTTCATGGCACACACACTCAGACACATATTCCATTGACTAACTGGGAATTCTATCCTAGACAAGCTGACATCTCAAAAACATCATGAGATTTTTACAACAAGATGAATAACATATTTAAACCTGTCAGATTGGGAAGTCAGAGTTTTCTACATCATCACTGGGCACTTTAGGAACACAGCCACATGTTGGGTTGGGGTAGCCACCTGATACCGGCCAGCAGCACCTAGCAAGCGTTTAGAAAATAATTATTGAATGAACTAATTAATAGATTTGAGTGAAACAATCTTGGGGGACAGCTGTATCAGGCACAAGTACTTTTGTGAAGTTGTTGCTGGGGATAACATAATAAAAAGAACTGTCAGTTTTAAGCATTGTTTCCCTCAGGCTTTAGTCACGCTGTGACAAGAGCAAGGCTTTCTCATTGTCTCCAAAATAATTCTGTTTTCATCTTTCGATAATACTGTATGGGGGAAAAATTTCTCCAGCCGTCTTCTGTGTTACACTAGTATCTCATTAGATACTAATAGGTATTCTGTGAAAGACAGGGTCTAGGGTAAAAAAAAATATGGTAAAAAATTAACCAGGATAAGCTAGGTAATAATCAATACATCTTAGTAGCTTAAAACAAATAAAACTTATTTCTCACTCACAAATGCCCATTGTGGGTCAGCTGCAGCCTCGGCTCTGTGTCACTGTTCTTAACCTGACTCTGGGAGCCAGTTGGACAGAGAAGCCACATGTGGTGTTGTGTATGTTGCTGTTGCAAAGACCGAACTGAGCATGCACAGCACACACAGGCTCTTAAAGCCTCTGTCTAGAAGTGACACATATCACTTCTGCTCATCTTTCATTCATCACAT
This sequence comes from Macaca thibetana thibetana, assembly GCF_024542745.1. Classification (NCBI taxonomy): domain Eukaryota; kingdom Metazoa; phylum Chordata; class Mammalia; order Primates; family Cercopithecidae; genus Macaca; species Macaca thibetana. The sequence goes on from NC_065595.1 coordinate 61,010,219, forward strand.
CGTCTCACGGCCCAGCCTTGAGACAAGTAGGGTAGAGTAGGGCAGATAGATGGTCCCACAGAGAGGTGGACTTCATACAGTCCACCAATAAATTAAACCCTAGGGCTTCACAGAACATAGAAATTACTAAAATGCATTCTAAATACCAATGAACACTGTTAATCTACGGCTATCATGTGCAGTACTAACCAATTTATAAGTCACAGGATCTTTCCTTCTACCTATGCGAAGGAATATAGTATAGGTAGTCAAATGCATAGGCTCTGATATCACACTACTTTGTTCAAATTTCGCCTCTGATTTGCTAGTGACTTTGGGCAAGGTACTTAGCCTTCTTAACCTTCAGTTACATCAATATTGTCTCTTATCTTAAAAGTTTCTGATGAGGATTAAATGACTATACATCCCTAACTCATTTCCTGGCAAGTTATAAGCTCTCAGTAAAACTGAGGTAAAGTCTTATAGGATCAAGAGGTTCTGAGGGACACTAAATAACAATGTTCTGGAATTTTGTGTCATTAGTTCATAAAATAAAATATTTTATTCCATATGCTTTTAACATCAATAATTCGGTATGTGATGGTGGGTAAAGGACATCACTGCATGGAATGAAGGAACTTAGGATTCCTATAGGTGCTAATCAGCGCTACTGAGGAGATCGGTATGAGCACGATAAGAAGATGGTACAGGCACTGGAAGCCAGGGAAGGAGGGTGGCCAGAAAGGCTGACGGAGGAGAATTATATTTCCATTACTGAGAACCAGCAGCAGTGAGTCTTTTGAAACTTCCCTTAAAATGTTTAGCAAACACCATATAGTATAGATAGAGTTATAATAGCATAATGGTTGATTATTCTTTACCAACAGAATGCTGGAAATTTAAAGGAACACCATTATGGTTGCCTGATGACTGACTCTCTTGTATTGATTTAATGCTCGGAAAGAGCATTTAAGAGCTGGCTAAAATGCGTCAAGCACCACTAAGTACATTATTATCAGAATATTTGTTTTCTACTGACTTGTGTTATCTTTTCTTACTTGTCATGAAACAATGGCTAAGTGTTTAGATACTGAGCATATAGACAGAAAAATGACTGTGTTCAAAAAATATGTTTGGAAGTACTGTTACCTTATTTAATTGATTGCTTTAAGATTTGTAAATTTTTTAAATATTAAAATGTACATTTTACTGATTACAGATTGTTCTCAAGAATTTTGCTATACAGAATTACTGATCCCTAGAATTTTGGGGGGCTGAAGACATTTTTATGCTGGAATAAGTGAATACTTTATTTAGAATTTAATGTTTTGCCGTTTTTATGTTATAGCTGATTAAAATTTTATTATGTGGTTGCATACTTTCCAAATAAAAGAAGTTTGTTCTATTCCCCCCAAATAGGAGATCTAAAAAACTACAATAACTTATCACAAAAATAAGATATACTTTTATTCAATATCCATCAGTAGACTTCTCATGGAATTTAAATTTCTGAACCAAGAGATTAACCTTTATGGAATTGAAGAAAACTGAGTAATTTGCATAATAATGGATTTCCCAGAGCTCCTGACTCACAATGCTCATGACTATCACAGTCTGAGGTTGAACGTGTGATATTTGATATTCCTTTCAGATTTGAGGGCTTAAACAATTCTCAGCAAAAAAAAGTGTCGTATTCTTTATCTGTGAATCAGTGTAAAATTCAGTCATGCTAAAGGAAGGATACATCAGAAAATCTTGCTCTCTAAAAGTGTTCATCAGTGAAAAACAAAGTAATCAGTTGTTCTTGGAAATATGCAATATTTTATCATGGTTCCTAATCTCAAAAAGTTAATAGATAATGTTGTATCAGATAAACACACGGAGGAAATTTGAGTACCTGAATTTCATATTGAGTAAAATAATATTAACACTGTCTTTCAGGTAGAATACGCTTAATAAGGATAGTCCTTTTGGAACCTCAGGGTAAACTGTGACTATTAAATGGTAAACATCAAGTTATATGTTTTACTTTTTCAAAGAAATTGAGAACATATATATGTAATATATACACACTATATAAAAACATGTATTATATATGTATGCATACACACACAGAGATAGAGTTAGAGAGAGAGATGAATTATCTAATATTCAATAGTTTGAGGCTAATAAATGAAGAAGCTATTCAGTCCACTATCTCATGCCGAAAGTTCATGATTAACATTTTGGAGGGACTCAAAGGACTCTGGAATTTTTGTCATCATGGCAGGTACTGACTAAAAAAATACAAGTTGTAAGTATCTGCCTTTGCATTAAACTTAAAACTCACTTTGAAACTTTCTTCTTTTTTCCTGGCACTATATCTGAGTGGACACTGAACCATTTGAGCCATTCTACGTCAAATTATCGGCCTTTGTCCCTGTTTCATTTCTTAGCATTCATTCCTTAGTTGTGCAGAGGGCTGAAAAGTGTTTCAGCTCTATGAGTGGATTAATTGACTGAATCATTACCAAAAACCTTTAGCATCTATTTGCTATGGTATACATAATGCATTCTGAAAGTATATTATTGAATTTACCCATATTTTTAAAATGATTCTGATCAATACTGAATGATAAATTGAATATTGAATTCTATGATTATAATAGGCTAACATTTGTCTTTCACGTAAATAACTGGTGGTACATTTCTTTAACACACCCCAACACAGAGTACTGTCTCAGCTGAACTCCCGTATGATTTATTGTCTATAAAATATGTACACCCTTTAGTGCTTTGCTCTGTAGCTATAGGTGTGTGCACCTCATATATCTTTTAAGATTATAAGCCTCTGGAGTGCAAGACTGAGATTATATACATCTTTACATTTTTTAATGTTTCTAAATAACCCACACCATATCTTGAACAATATAGGAGCTTAAAAAACATTTCCCAATAAATGAAACAAAAAAGAAAAATGATAATTTGCTATTGGATTTATTCTAAATGTTCAAATATGATAAAAATGCATTTGGCTTTAAATTAAAACAAGAGGAAAATAAAGTCAATTGCAAATTCCTGTTCAAATGAAAATATTTTAATTCTAATATAAACCCCAGAATACTTTAAATCTTACGTGCTAACAATAAACGAATAGGAAGTAAAATACTCAAATTTCCTTTAAGAATTGTTGTTGTATACATTTAAGTTAGAACTTGATTTTGAAAACTTATGTCTCATATTTTCTCATTACTGAATTAAGTATAAAAGACCATTTCTAGGCTAGATGCTGTTTGAAGGTTTGATAATAGATTCTGGGATCCAAACCAAAGCATTGTTCAATATGGGCATAGCTCAATCCCTGTTCAAAGACATTGGGATTCTCTGGTGGTTCACACCTTACGAGTAAGTCACAGAAAGGACAAGTTAAAGTGTATGCATTGCAGGACATTGTGGCTCAAGTCCATAGTCCCAGATACTTTGGAAGCTGAAGCAGGAGAAGCCCTTGAGCCCAGGAATTCTAAGCCAGTTCGGATAACATAGAGGGACCCTCCTCCTAAAAAATGTTTAAAAGCATGCATGTTTTCTTAGAGTAGTGATGGAGGTTAACAATGAACAGAATTAGAATTAACTATATTTGATACCACACTATTGCAAGGCAAATGTAAACAGATAAGGTACTTATTTGTTTATATGAAGAGAATTTTCTATGAGGACATTAATTCTAACGAAATCTTGAATCCTAAGGGAAGAGGCTTTTAATCTCTTTTGGTGCTCAGAAACTTTTTAGAATTTAAGGAAAGTTTGGTACTTTATTTCCATAAAAATACTGAATACAAAAATGCATTTTGCAAATAATTTTAGGGAATTCTTGGACTCCCTAAAGCTCTTCCATTGGTGTGAGCTAAAGACTGCTTTTCCTATATGGCACCACCAGAACTGGTAAGGTAAGTCAGACCACAAATACGCTTCTGGTCTAAAACTAAGTTAATCTTTAGTTCCTTTCATCCAGGCCAAGCTCCTAATTATATTATCATGTCTCACCAGGATAGTAGTGAGATGAAGTGAGGAGCATCAATGCCAAGAAAAGAGAAGGCTTCTTCCCAATGTCTGGAGCAGAGCTAGCCTAAAAATCCCCTTGTAGGTTTTCCTAGGTGATTATGACAATAGAGAGGGACAGAGGAGGTCAGATAACTCTATCTGTTCCATAAGACAGAATTACTCCAAACAAGTAGGACAGAAAACAAGAGAAATGCAAACAAATTACTTTAAAAGGCCATGTGACATGGTGGCTGCATTTTTAACCTCTGTCATGAAATAAAATATTTCAACTTTAACATCTTGACACTGACTCCTATCAGTGCTTTTCCTTTTCCAGAGTGGCCTATAGAAGGTGAGAACACATTCCCCTGTTTCAATTACTGGCCCTTTGGGGGATGTTTGTTTTCACAGATTTTTTTTTTTTCAAGAAAAACTACAGCTGAAATGGAGGAAAGAAAAAGGGGAAAAAAGAAAAGACTAGCCAATTTTTTTCCAATTCTAGTCTGCAAAGGGATCCTACTAATATGACCCAGCCCCAGAAATTCTAATTTTGCATTTCTAGGAGAGAGCTCGGGATTTATGCTATTAATCAACAATCCTTTGTAAATTCCATTCTAATGATACATGGACAATATTTTGAGAAACACTGAGCTATGGTGTACTGGCCAGGAAGAGTAGATCTGTTAAAAGCAATCAAACACGTGCATGTGGATGTGTATGTGCATGTGTGAGGGAGTGTGCATGTGTATATGTGTATGCGTATGTGTATGTGTATATGCATGTGTATGTGTGTGTGTGCATGGGTATTTGTATGTATATGTGCATGTGTATGTGCATATGTATGTGTATGTGCATGTGTATGTATACATGTGGTGTGTTTAGGGAGGAAAGTGTTCAAGGTTTTGTTCTAAGGTGAGATGGCAGGCGGAGCAAGAATGTAATGGACTCAATTAATAAACAAATTATACAGATTATTAGAAAGAAAAAAGATACAATGAAAGAAAGATTAATAGATCAGGGTAAGAGGATCTGAAGCACTGGGAGATAATTTCTAATGTTAAATTGGGAGGTTGGGGATAAGCCTCACTGAGGGGTGACATTTTAGCAAAGACTTGAAGAAGGTAAGGAAATTGACCATGATACTGTTTGGGGAAAGTTTATCCCAGGAGCGCCTCATGTGAGCTCTCAGGGTAAGTTCAATTGGTGTGGGACTGCAGTGGAGAACATGAGAAGGAAAGCAAATAATTATCTGGAGTCAGGACATGTAGTCTTGTGGACTGTTATAAAGACTTTGTTGTTTACTCTGAGGCAAACGGAAAGTCATCGGAGGATTTTGAGAGAAGAGTTACATCATCTTACTTATATTGTTAAGAAGTCATTCTGGCTGCTGTGTTGATAATTGACTATGGTTGGGGGTATAGGGTAGTAGAAATGTGAGAGTTATTCAGGAGAAAGATGACCAGTGTTGATGGTAAGAATTAGTACAAATCTGAATATATTGTTAAGAACCCCCCCCAAAAAAATTATTGATTGAGATAATGTGAGATAAGGTAGTATGATAGAGAAGAATAAAAGCTCCAAAAGTTTGACCTTGGCTACATGAAAGGACAGAGTTGCCATCAACTAACATGAGGACAATTTTAGGGGAGAAGACCATAAAACTCTTAGCTTTCTCCTACTCCCAGCAACAGAATATAGTAAGCTCAATGTCATACATATAGATTTACTTCCTTGACCCACTATATACCAGCTATTTGAACAACTCATTGAATCCTCATTTCCGTATTCTTAAAATGAAATAACAACATCACACTGAACAGGCAAAGGCTGGGAACATTCCTCTTGAGAACTAGAACAAGGCAAGGATGCTCACTCTCACCACTCCTATTCAACATAATACTGGAAATCCATGCAGAGCAATCAGGCAAGAGAAAGAAATACAAGGCATCCAAATAAGAAAAGAGAGAGAGTGTTATCTCTCTTCACTGATGATATGATGATAAATATTCCAAATATTTATCATATCAATAAAACTTTTGGAGTTGTTATTCTTCTCTATCATACTACCTTATCTCACATTATCTCAATAATTTGGGGGGGTTTCGTCACAATATATTCAGATTTGTACTAATTCTTACCACCAACACTGGTCAATATTTATCATATTTGGAATATTTGGAATAAATATTCCAAAACATTCCTGGAACTGATAAATGACTTCAGTAAAGTTTCAGGATACAAAGTCAAGGTATAAAAATCCACAGCATTTTTATACACCAATAATGTTCAAGCTGAGAGCGAAATCAAGAATGTATTCCCATTTATAAGAGCAACACAAGAAATCATAAATGACACAAACAAAAGGAAAAACATTCCATGCTTATGGATTGGAAGAATCAATATTAAAATGGACATACTACCCAAAGCAATCTACAGATTCAATGGTGTTCCTATAAAACTACCAACATCATTTTTCACAGAATTAGAAAAAACTATTCTAGCATTCATATGGAACCAAAAAGGAGTCAAATAGGTCTAATATGAAGAATTTATAAATACTTAAACAATTAAATAAGTAAACAACAAACAATTCAATAAAAAGTAGGCAAAGGACATGAACAGACACTTCACAAAAGAAGACACACATGCAACCAACAAACATGAAAAAATGCTCAACATCATTAGTCATCAGAGAAATGCAAATCAAAACCACAATGTGGTACCATCTCACACCAGCCAGAATGGCAATTATTAAAAAATCAAAAAAAGGACAGATGCTGGCGAGGCTGCAGAGAAAAGGGATGGGAATGTAAATTAGTTTGGCCACTATGGAAAGCAGTTTGGAGATTTCTCAAAGAAGTTAAAATAGAACTATAATTCAACCCAGCAATATATCGTTTGGATATAACGAGGTTATATCCAAAAGAAAATAAATAATTTTACCAAAATGACATGCGCGTATGTATTCATCACATCACTATTCACAATAGCAAAGACATGGAATCAACCTAGGTGTCCATCAACAATGAAGTGGATAAATAAAATATGGTACAGATACACCATGATATACTTTGCAGCCGTTAAAAAGAATTAAATCATGTACTTTGCAGCAACATGAATGCAGCTGGAGGCCATTATTTTAAGCAAAATAACTCAGGAACAGAAAACCAAATACTGCATGTTCGCACTTATAAGTGGGAGCTAAACTTTGGGTACTTATGGATGTAAAGATGGTGACAGTAGACACTGGGGACTACTAGACGGGGAAGGGAGGAAGGGAAGCAAGGGTTGAAACACCAACTGCTGGGTACTATGCTCATTCTGTGTGTGATGGTATCATTGATATCCCAAACCTCCATATCATGAAATATACCCATGTAACAAATGTGCCCTCTAAATTTAAAATAAAAGTTGAAATTTTTAATAACAATTCTAAACATAAATAAGTTAATTAAATAACATCCATCTTGTCTGCCTTGTAGGTTGTTTTGTGAGAAACAATAGTGATAATGAATGTGAAAATATTTTAGGGTGCTCTATTAGAAAGTTTGAAGATTTCATAATTTTAATTAGACTTAATAGTTCCAAATTATGATTTTTTAACTTAATTGTAGAAATACAATAAAATATAATGAAACCATTTATTTTATACCTAAAATGTGCCAGGCATTGCTTAAGATAATTTGAATATACTGTTTCTAATTCTCACAGCAACTCTCAGATAACTTTACAGATGCGGAAATAAAGTTCAGAGAATTTAAGTAAATTCCCAAGTGCATGCAGATAATAAATAGTCTAACCATAATTTAAATTCACTCTTTCTGCTACAACATACAGCCTTACTAGTAGATAGAAATTATCAACTAAATCTTATAAATTGTGATCCTGTTTTTTTTTTTTTTTTTTACAAATTTTAGAAGCCTTATTACTGTGGCAAGAGAACAGCAGCAGCTAAGCTGGGAGCAAATAACTCAGCAGAAGTAGAGCCAAAACTTGATTGTAAAAGAAGGCACATCTAAGTATTTTTGGTCTAGGAACAATGAGAAAGGGCCAGCTGAGATTAGTAAGGCGATTTCATGCATAGACCCTGAGATTACTTTTCCTGTTAACTGAGGGAATCCCATGTGTTTAAGGGCTTTTCCTAAAGTGTAAAGACTTTATAATCCTACTTATTCATGCAGTGAAATGCCATTATGTACTGCTTTAAAATTTTCTTCTGCTAAAATGAATAGCACTTACAAAAGGCATATTTTTATTCATTTGATGAACTGTCAAAGAAATGCAGGCTATATAATTTTATAAAACCAGTGGTCAGGGGTGGGGAGTTAGGTCACTTTAAGGATTTTTTTTTTTTTGGTTGGTTTAAATTTTATTTAATAACTGAGTAGAATCTGTTTTGTTTTTGTTTTACAATTTGTCTTGTTATAGCATTTTCTACAACTCTTCTCTCTTCTCTTTGAAAACTGTACTTGTTTTTGAACAGGAAAGCAAAGAGAAAATATTGTGCCTTTTAAATAATCCATGCAGTTCATCTCTTCCTCTGGCCTATAAATTATTATCAGTGCATGAAGTGAAGTTGGATTTGAAACTACTGCTTTGATCTGATGTTTTGATATTTTTCTTATTAAACCAAACAAAATGAAGTAAATTATTAATGTCTCTTTTTTCTTCCTACACAAAACTAGTCATTATTTACTCTTGTGTTTTTTACTTGCTCATCTTAAAGATCTGTATTCCCTCTTTCATCATGCCACAAACCTACTTCAGAGTCATTAGTCTGCTCTTCATTAGAACGAAACAAAATCCTTTAACATATTTTTTCAAGGGCTATAGATTGTATGGGAAGATAAAATATATTCCTACTTCTAAATACCCTTGCTCATGGGAATACACCCTAAGAGACAGTGATTCCCAAAATAATCTTGAGATAGGTACACAATCATAGATATTCAATGCATAAAGAATAATTCATCGCATTACACAGAATCCCTTCCTTACTTTCCAGCTTAATTACTCTTCTTTGTTAGGTTGTCCCATTTATTCTTATTCTTCCTATTATTATAAATGTCATGAAAATATTAAAAATTTCAAATTCATTGGGTTATTTCATCTTTATGACAACCATATGTTATTGGCACAGAAAATATTAATATAATTCTTCCAACTTGTTGACCAATAAACTGAAGCCAAAGCAACTCATCTACTTAATTTTAAATGGCTCCTGTGCAGCCTTTGGTGTTGCATCAGGTCTTCCGCAGTATCTATTGTTCTCTTTGGGAAGTGATCTATGGCAGCACCTGATCTTTTCTAATTCCGCCTGCCTTGCTGGGCATCAACAGGCTTCCACCCTGAGCTCATTATTAATGCCAGTTGTGTCTCATTGGGCTGGTTCCACCTTTAACTTGATGATCTGGAGTGGCTCCTAGAGACATCTATTGAGCCCCAGTGCAACCAGGAGTCCTTGAGTTCAGTTTGGGGTCTCGTCTCTGATTTTTGATAACCTCTTCCTGTGTATTCTGTTAAGTCCCATGTTCCATTTTAGGTACATATAATTAAAATAATCTAGTAAAAATCTGATCCTACACAAGAGCTGAAACTCAGGGATAAACTGTGGAATTAAAATTTCTGCAAATCCATTTTCATTATTGACATATTTAATGTTAGCAAATGGACCAAAACAAGTTTGATGGCATAACTATATTTGTGTTATATATATTTTACATTAAATTATATTAATAAAAATGTATGTCCAGAAAAAGAATAAGCATCTTAGTATGATCAACTACTTCTAGATTAATATTAACATTAATTTGCTACTCATTAATTCACATTTTATCTGCTAGTTCTTGTGAGAAAATATTCACTGACAGTTAAGTTTTTAAAAATTAGATTTATGGGATAAAATGTCAATGGAATAAATTGAGAGACTTCTATTCCTTAAATTTATTTTTCAACTAATAAAAAACTAACAAAAACCCAAACGTTTCTGTGCAAGTCTTTTTGAGGACATGTGTTTTCATTTCTCTTGGATAAATGCCTAGGAGTGCAACTGCTGGATTATAGGGTAGTTTTTAAATTTGTTTGCCGTTAAACAAGAAACTGACAAGCCTTTGTCCAAAATGGTTGTGCTGTTTTACTTACACTTCCACTAATTATATAAGAGAATTTGGTTGCATTTTCCTGATATTTAATGATGTTGAGCACCTGGTCTTGTGCTTATTGGGCAACCTTCTTTTGTGAGGTCTCCTCAGTTCTTTTGTTCATGTTTCAGTTAGACTGTTCTTTATATTTTTGAGTTTTATGAGTTCACTCTACATCTTGGATATGTCCTTTGTCAAATGTATGTTTTGCAAATAGGTTCTATTCTGTAGCTTGCCAGTTGACTTTCCTAATAGTGTCTTTTGATAAGTTTTCTCTTTTTTTGTAGGGCTATCTCTTTCTGCATCCTATCAAGAAATCTTTTCCAACCCCAGAGGACAAAGATTTTGTCCTATGTATTCTTCTAGAGACTTGATAGTTTTTGCTTTTATGTTTATAACCCACCTTAAAGTAATTCCCCTAGTTACCCTAGTTTGCCAACACAGTTACAGATGTTTCTGAGTCATAGCCCAGATTTGAAACTCACTGGTTTTAAATACGAATTTAGGAACAAGTATCTTTAACCTTCCTCACTTGCTTTCTCCTACCACTTCCTCTCAGTAAGTTGTTACATTATGGAATTGGTTCATATAACCTTTGGGATCCCTCACAATATTAACAAAACCTACAGCTGCTTCCTATCCCCTCAGCTTAGAGGGCAAGCGAGTATGTTTGCCAAGCATCACAAAGACCTATAGGCTGAAGGTTAACTTTCAGGGTAGTCAGTTGACTACATGGGCATCTATAAGCTATGATCTGAATGGGCAAGGAGCCCTTGGATTTGACATGCGTAATGGCCTTGGTCAGTCACTGACTTATTGTGTGATTCTGATCAAGCCTCTTCCTCTCTCTAGATCTTAATATTCGAATGCATCAAAAGAGGGTCGTGAAACAGACCAGCTTTGAAATTCCATATTCCCTTCATACCTATGATTTTTAATATCTCACCATCAAAAATGAACATCTTTGGGTCCTGAAGGGGTCTCAAGGAACTTTAAGAGTTTCATATTACGTTGGGATGGTAACATCTTAAATTTTTTTTTTTTTTTTTTTAGCGGGGGGAGACGGAGTCTTGCTCTGTGGCCCAGGCTGGAGTGCAGTGGCGCAATCTCGGCTCACTGCAAGCTCCGCCTCCCAGGTTCACGCCATTCTCCTGCCTCAGCCTCCCGAGTAGCTGGAACTACAGGCGCCCGCCGCCACCACACCGGGCTAAGTTTTTTGTGTTTTTAGTAGAGATGGGGTTTCACTGTGTTAGCCAGGATGGTCTCCATCTCCTGACCTCGTGATCCGCCCACCTCCGACTCCCAAAGTGCTGGGATTACAGGCCTGAGCCACCGTGCCCAGCCGGTAACATCTTAAATCTTATCCGCAAACAGATAAATTGGGATGTGCTGACAGTTGGCTAAGAGTGAGGTCGTGTAAATGACAGACGGTGTATGAACTGGGAAGGAAAGGGAGGCTGGGTTGTAAGGCTGAATAGTATTCCGTTGTGTGTATATAACAAATTTTCTTTATCTGTTCATTCATTGATGGACACTTAAGTGGATTCAGTATCTTGGCTATTGTGAATAGTGCTGCAATAAACATCAGGGCACAAGGATCCCTTCGATATACTGACTTCTTTTCTTTTGAATAGACACCAAGTGGTGGTATTGTGAGATCATGTGGTGGTTCTATTTTTAATCTTTTGAGGAATCTCTGTATTGTTTTCCACAATGGCTATTCTAATTTACATCTCCACCAACAGTGTACAAGGGGTCCCTTTTCTTCACATCCTCAACACTTGTTATCTTTTGTCTTTTTGATAATGTGGTAATAGCCATTCCAACATGTGTGAGGTGACATCTCATTGTGGTTTTAATTTGCATTTCCCTGAAGATTAGTGATGCTGAGCACTTTGTTATATACCTGTTGGCCATTTCTAAGTCTTCTTTTTTTTTTTAATTATACTTTAAGTTCTGGAATACATGTGCAGAACGTGCAGTTTGTTACATAGGTATACACGTGGCATGGTGGTTTGCTACACCCATTAACCCGTCACCTAGGTTTTAAGCTCTGCATGCATTAGGTATTCGTCCTAATGTTATCCCTCCTCTTGTCCCCCACCCCTCACCAGGCCCCGGTGTGTCATGTTCCCTAAGTCATCTTTTGAGAAATAGCTGTCCAGGTCCTGGCCTGGCATTGTAGGGGCCTGGCCACTCAGTCTACAAGTGCTAACCAGGAACCTGTGCCATGAGGGCCTGACTGGCTCTGGGTTTCACCGGGGAGCCTAGTGTTATGGTCTGAGCAAAACTGGGTGCTCACTTCCCTCCTCTTTCCTGCAAAGTAGATATTTCTCTCTGTACTATGCTAGGTAGGTTGGAGAAGGCTGACGTGTGTAATGTGCAACTGTCCTTCCTACCCTCTTCAGCGTGTCTTTTCTTATTCCTGTGTTATACTCAGGTGCTGTAATCTCTTACTTGGTTTCATAGCACTGTGAAGGTATTGTTGTACATGCATAGTTGTTCAAATTGATGTTTCTGCATTGAGAGGAGTGCTGACAAGTCCTATTATGCCATCTTGTGCCATCTTGCTGATGTCACTACTTTACCTATTTTTTGATGATGCAAAGAGTAGAGAGAACAGTTTTATTTTCATGAAATAAATGATAAGAGTTGAAGATGAACTAGAATATCTACATGAGGCAGGTATGCAGGTGAAGAGGGGGTTTGATGTTTTGGGGTGTTATTAGGCAAGAAGGTACAGCCCAAGAGTGCACAATGGTGAGACAAAATAGTGTTGTAAACAGAATGGGATGCTTCCACAGACTGTGGGGATATTAGGTAATCAAAAAGTTAGACCATTTTTAATATGTGTTGCTATGAAACATCTGCTTGGTGAAATGTAAATAAAGGGTAGAATTGCATCTGGGGAGCTACAATTCTTTAAATTTGATACTGATTTCAGACTGTATCATATGGGTCATGGCTTCAGAAGTATTATATTATTCTATTATATTCTATTTATTATATATTTCAAGGTAATAGTGAAAGGAATAGTAACGATTCACTGCTTTGGAAATGGAACTTGGCTGGGGCATTGTGAGACTATCTTCAACGTTCTTGTGAGAAACATAGACTGGCCACTATGACAAATGAGAGTGGGAGAACATGGAGTATTATCTTTTGACTCAAGAGCTGAACACTGTGACCATTAGTCTATAAGCAAAAAGTAGTTTGCATTAGACATAGAGAATAGAAAACACAATTTGTTATTTCTAATTGTGTTAGAACAAGAAGGTAGGAAGGTAACTTCCATGGACGCTATCGAAGTATTTTTAGAGATGTAGTTCCATGGGAGGAAATAAATGAGTCCCTAAACATAAATCAATGAAATTAGTGACACTGCTTGAAAATGTCTAGGATATTGATTTAGACTTTTTATTTTTCTACTCTGTATCTTATAACAGGGAAAATAAAACACAAAACAATAATCTGAAGTTAATGAAGAGCTTACTAAAATAGCAGCGTATCTTTTAAAAAAATAGGCGAGGGAATATTTGAAAAACTGGAGTGCACGGTAAACAGCAGGCCCATATGGCATGCACAGTAGGGTATTAAAGAGAACCAGCTTGTGAACTTACCAATCTAAGCTGCTTCAGTCAGTAATAAATCATGGACATCTGAGTGGGAGGATCCCAGTCCATTTCATGGAGAAATAAAAATCATATAACCTACCAAAAATGAATGAAAAATCACAATTAACTTTCTCAGGGAACTAGATACATAATTAAAAGTATTTTCTGCAAACTCATGGAAAGCTAATATATTGTAAATCTTATAAGCAGAAGCACTTAAAAATAAAATTATATAAATTTTATCATTTGCTTTTCCCAAAATGAAATAGTCTTTCTGAAACTATACTTGTAGTCAGATTTATAGCCATACAATTATAATAAAGCAGTAAGGATAAGATAAGGACCTCAATGAATATAACTGGGAGAATTTAATTCAATAGATTTTGTCAGACATCTTGAAAGTAGTTGAATATTATCTTGAAAACATTTCTTCAGTAGCTAAAGAATGGGTCAAGGATCTTGACTAATACCAATAGCAATATACTTAGTATACTTTACTGATACATTTACTTTATATAAAAATGTTTGTTTCACAAAGATTTGATGCATATGTCATGGGAAAAATAATATAGCTAGATCTTCCCGACAACATGGTGTAGTAAATATGTTTTTGTAATAGAAATTTTATTTCTCAGAGGAGATGGGTTGAAACCCTCATTTCTTCCCTTTCTCCCTACAGACTTTACTCTTCTATTTACTTTGGAGTGTGAACTGTGGTTCTTGATAAATGAGTGTGTTCCACTTTGCTCTGAATAATAATTTTTAACAAGAGACCTGTATGGGGTGCAGGCGGGTGGTAGAGTAGGGTGGAAGGACCTGTCATGCACAGACAAATGCATACAAAATCTTTGAGTAGAAGAAACAGCTACAAATAAGAAGATTATCTTTCTTTCATTTCCGTGATGACACTGTAGTTAACTAATACGAGAGAAATAATGCCAACCACAAAAATCTATCAAATGCTCACCGTGTTACATGGTCCTCTGTCCTCCAGATACATTATTATATTTACAAACAACCCTGCAGTCTATTCCATTTGACATATAAGGACACCGAATTCAGAGGAACTTTAGTGCTTTAGGGTAGGCCAACTCTAGTTACAAAGAGCTCCAAAGTAAGCTACTACTGTGGTTTTTCCACCTTAAATAAAGCAGATAATAGAGATGTTCACAAGTCACTAAACAAATGCTGCTCTCTCCTCTGGCTGATCAAATAATGTGCATTTTCCTCAACAGCAGGGCAGAGGGTCAGTTTCCCCTTCTTTGGTATTTCAAAGGCTTTGAGAGACTAAATTCTACACCATTAGAGATATATTTTCAACTTGAAAAGAAATTACCATATTTAACAGAGAGTGAATTACGTTAATTCATAACACCAAGAGGTGCCACAGAAGATGTCTTCTCCATAAAAGGAAACCGTAAAACATAATTGAATGAGATTATGAGGGACATAGGCTTATTATTTTTTAATTGAAACCTACATGATAACTTTCCATGAAACAAAAAACTGAGCTCATCTCTCAGTGTACATTACAAGTCTTCCACCTGCGGGGCTGTAGGGCCGTGTTAAGCTCTGTGGGGATCAAGGAAAGTAGAGAGAGTTTGAAATTTAAGTCTAATATATGGGGGGAAAAAAGAAGGAAGAAAAAAATAGGAAAAGCTTGTTTCTATTATGTTTTGGTTTTTGTAGGAGTAGAGTGCTTGCTTTTTATTACTTTATTTTTTTAGTCAAGGTCTCACCCTGTTCCCTGTTGCCTAAGCTCTGGAGTGCAGTACACACTCACGGCTAACTGCAGCCTTCACCTCCTGGGCTCAAGCGATCCTCCCGCCTCAGCCTCCCACAGTGCTGGGATTCCAGGCGTGAGCCACCATGCCTGACTGGAATAGAGGTTTTTGATTCAAGGTGACTAGCCTGCTCTTTGCTCAGGTCTCTTGGGCCACCTCATCTTCCTCAAATGTAAGGACTTCCTCACATATCATTCTCCCTTTCATGCTTGCTCTCCTCTCTCCCGCTGGAGCCTCTGGGATAAACACAGACTTAAGCAAACAACAACAACACAAACATCTCCTGGGAAAGAAACTCCTTCACTTGTTTTGTCTCACTGAAGCTAAAGCTCCTCTCCTGCATGCCTAGTCTAGGACATCATATGATTTTTACAAAAATAAACAGCATTAAATTCAAAGCCTGTGTACCATCTAGTATACCATAAAAGACTGGCTAATTCAGTCTTAGGGGTAGGTCCCTGTTCATTTCCTTACCTTTGGAATAGTTTATCTGATGCCCTAAGAACAGAACAGGTATTAGTCACCATCTTTGTTCAATGGCTTAAGTTCTCTGTTCTTTTATAAATTAAAAGCCTATATTTATCAGAAAGCTAGCTCCAACGAGTGTTCTGAGGATTAGCTGGAAATATGATTTATCTTCGTGTTAGAAATGCCATTTTATTACAAAATATTAATATCATCAAGAAGATAAAATACAGAGTGAGGTTAAGAATCATGCTGTATGAACCATCTAAATGTTACTATCCTCTGAAGTGAATCAGAAGGTGCTTTAGTATTAATAAATATAATACAATACAAATCTCAGTCTAAAATTAGACACATCTATTTTGGATTAAATTTCTTAGGGTCCCTCAGATAAGCCATAATGATAAAGACAACAAAAAAAGTGAGTTGATAGCTATTAGAAACATTTTTAGCTCCCACGTCACATTTAGCTAACAAATAATGTTTTTATGTTAAGAATATACAATTCAAACACTATACATGTATTATCTTTTAGTCATATTTTCATTATTACACTTTGTTTTTACATGTTTACTTACCATAATTAAATTGAAAAACTCTAAAAGTTTGCTGCTTCTGAGGAAGTTAGTGGTTACTATAAACCAGTATTGTGTGCTGGTTACCAAGTTGTCTTGAGTTTGGTAAGACAGACGCCTACACACATTACAAGCTGCACGAAGCGGTTTCCTTACAGATAGGTAACAAGGGACACAGGAGCCTAGGATTCATTGCCAGCCGGTCCAAGTCTCAGGAAACCGGCCCGTGGCGGATGGAGTCTCCTCTGCGCATGCGGCGCTCGCACTGCAACTGAAGGACCCGGAAAAGCAACCTGGCCGGGTTTTGTATCATGGGCGATACGACGCTCTGGACTAAAGCACTGAAGGAAATCCTGTATCTAGGAGACGGCGCCGGGAGAGGTATTAGAACAGAGAGTGAGCTCTTCTAGCCAGTTTCGCCTTATCTCAGGATGTGGGATTTTTCGAGTATTCTACAGTTATTCTTGAGAACTGCAAGTGAGAAACTGGGGAGAGCTGGGCCAGTCTGAGCCCACCTGGAGAACTATCCTGAAGTTACCACATTTGTGTTGAAATAATCAATGATAAAGAGTTAAAAGATAATCTTTTCATCTGTGTCATGTGTAATTTTATTCAAAAGAGTTTGAGTCACGTGAATACTAACATTAAATCTAATTTAGTTAAGCTTAAGAACTCATTGTTTTTATTCAAATATGAAGTTAAACTATGAACTTATAATAGAATTATTGATATGGCAATGCTGGTTATAAACATCTATTTACAATTCAATGAACTCGTTTATTGAAATCAATAAGCTTCTTAATATCCAAAAATGAAATTGTCAGAGGCAATTGTACATTGATAAGAGAGTTTTATTACTTCCCCAAATGCTGACACATGCAGTGATTTCAATGTAAGTATGTAGTTGACAGGTGAAAATATTTGCCTATCTCACAAAAGGTTTCAAATTTTTGTTCTGTTTTAACCAATCGGTAGCATGTCATAGTGACTAAATCATTAAAACTCTAAGTCAGACTCATTTCAAACACAGGCTCTGCTCCTTACCAGGTCTGTGATGCTGGACAAGTTCCTTCTTCTGTCTAAGCTGTAGTTTCTCCATCTGTGACATGAGTATGATAATTATTACCTCATAAGATGGTGTTAATGAATAAACTGTATAATTCCTACAAAGCATATTTTACCATGTCTGGCAAATATTAATTACTCCTTGAATCTCAGTTATTATTGTTATTACTGATTGTGGAAATCACCTCCTGTGCCCTGACGTTGAACAGTTTCTACATCCACCTTATCTGTATGCATTTTCTTATGGTAGATTAGAGATGGCTGCAAATTCTTTGATGCTCCTTCCATTGAGAGGTGGGGATTTGTTTCTTCCTTTTGAACTAGATATGGACTCTGTGACTGTTTAACCAACAGAATATGACAAAAATAATGCCACATAAATTTCTGGGTTAACCTTAAGAGACCCAACTATTTCAGATACCTGCTCTTAAATGACTGAGTCACCATGTGAGAGAACTAACTGACTATTCTGAAGCCAACATACTCTGGAGAAGAGGAAGCAACCAAGTATGGAAGTCCATGAGGAAAGGAAAAGACTATTGTCCATTATCCAATCTGTGTCCCCAGCTGACAGTGAGCAGCCACTTGCCTGCCATGTGATTAAGCTATTATGGAAGCTGATTTTCCAGGCCCAGTGGACCCTCCCCAGCTGAAGATAAACCAGCTTTATTGAGCCACGCCCAGACTACAGAATCATGAGTACAAGAAATGATTGATATTGTTCTGGAGTGGCTTGTTATGCAACAACAGGTAACTGGAACATTTACTAACATGTTGATGTTCACTCTTAAATCCCATCTTTTTGATAAAGCATTGGCCAAATATTTTAGCACACTCTGATGCTCCCTTTTACTATATTCTTATAGCCTTTGTGATCTATACTACTCTTTTTGTTATTCACTCACAAATATATATATTATTTTAAAGATTTCCTTTATGTAAGCTATTTCAAGTATTGTGTAAGTTGTTTCCTTTGTGTAAGTATATTTAAGTATGTGTATATGTGTATATCCACATATATGTTAATATAAACACACACATACACACACATGTAAGTGTACATACATACCTTCTTTTATAACTCTGGTAACACCTAGCACATGACTTGGCCTTGGTACATATTCAAATAAATCTTGAATAATTAAATAGCATATGTAATTTGCTTTGCTCTTTCTAGTACTAGCAGTTCACTCTCAATCTGTTCCTGTTTTCTACATTACGTTGACATTTTTACATTAAATGGTATTTTCAGAACACAAATGTGAATAAGCTACCAGCCTTCCTTAAAACCCCGGGGGTGTCTTCTCATTGGTTTGAAGCCACATGGAGGCTGTTTTCCACCATTCTGTGAGACCAGGCATGGTGTGATGCCTGCCTATCGCAGCAGCCTCATTATGGACTGAATTCTGTGTTTGTATTCTGGTCGCAGGGGCCTCTGTCAGACCCTCATGGCTGGCTGTGCCTCCTCTCATTTGGGGGCTTTTGTGTGTGTCCTTCTCTTGGCTGAAGTGTTCTCTGTGCTCTGAACACCTTCTTTCTGTCTTTAATTGTCCTGAAGCTATTCAATCTTAAAGACACAAGTTATGCCTCATAGAGACTTTTCTGATTCCTCTACTGGGAAAGAATCCCTTTTTCCTGTGTCCTACCAATGATTTTTAGCTATATGGTAAATCTCATATACCATTTATGATCATACATTTTTTCCACAAGTATATTAGAATTGTAGCAAAGCTATAACAAAAGGCTCCTAATGAGTGAGGCATGGTGGACTTTCAGCCAGGAGAAAGGTTAAGGGTCACCAATTAGGAATATAACCCAGATGAGAAAATTTTAAAACAAACAAATCAGTCAATTAAACACTTTTATAAAAATAAGTCAGGAACATTTGAGAGACATACTTGTGAGAGACTAGTTCTTAAAAGTATCACTCAGATAAAGTTTTTGTTCAACCTATTTTAACCATTAAATTTTAGCAGGATCCATGTCTGAATAGCCTTTGTATAATTCACCAACTCAGTGATAGTAACTCACTGCCTTCCACATAGAAATTATATGAGTATGTGAGAAGACAAGGCTTTTAGCTATTCCATATAAGCAACAAGTCAGGTTTATATATTTGTTCTGAATTAGATAATAATCAGCCATCTTCACTTAAAAAAGATGTTTTGTGCCTTTCCCAACCTGTCTCCCCAATTACCCTCTACTGAAACTTAATTCCTTATGTGACCATATTTTCTTCCTCTTTCTTTGCTTGTCATTATTCTCCCTTCGGTTCTTAAGAATCATATTCACTTAGTATATCTGAACCTTTACATATCTACCTTTCATACTTGCTTTTCAGATTGTGCCTGCCCACCTCTAATTATGCATGTATACTTTGGCTCCCGTAATCTTTTATTCTTTAAGACAATAAAAGGTTTTATTCTGTGGTCCTCCTTAAATGAATTCTAACATCACTCTCACTTTCTCTACTACTCAAGATTGGCTGGGCAGGTTCATACTCTTTGCCAGGCTTCAGTTTCATCAAGTATCTCATTTGTCTTTTGAAGCCAAGTGTTGTTTTTACTAAAGTTTTCAGTAATAACAGGAACTATTTGTTTTTTTTTTCTTTATATCATGTACAACTTATGATACTATGCTTTAATGCTTGAAAGCTGGCTATAAGTCTACCGAGTCTAGCCACTCTCAAATTAACCTCTGTATGTGATGTTAAAACTTAAGTAATTCTTTGCAATTGATATAACAGTTTTAATCACCCACTCATGATGAATCCATAGAAAAATGGGAGGTGGAACAATCATGCCCAAGAGGATGTTACATTTTTTCAGGATCCTATATTTGAGGGGTACAGTTATTGAATGATACTTCTTTGTGGTCTAAAGATCACAGAATCTTGCATATACCAGAGCCTCATTGTCTTTGGGCATGGAGTATGCTTTATTTGTCCATCTTCTTATTAACTGTGTGTATCCATCACAGCAAGGTGATACCACATCAGTTCCCTAAAGCATTAATTTAAAATAATTCTCGGAGCCTCTTTCCAAAACCAGGATGTTTGCTTTTTCCTTTCTCACCACATTAGCCAGTGTGAGCTCTGCGAGCATTAGGTTTTAGTTTCTATCTTTGAGATGAGTGAAATATCATCATTACCAGACATGAAGAGAAAATCAGACATGAATTTTCCAAACTTCAGTGTAAACAAAGTCCTACCTGATAGGAGCCACATTTCAATCCTATGAGACTATATCTACAACATTTCTGTAAGAAAAAAAGGAGAAAAACAAGGAACCTCTTTCAGAATTGAAAATAGTTACATAATTATAAATCTTACAGATGTTTATAACACCACACTATTAACTTTAGGTCAATACATTTGTCAATTTGAATAACAATGGACAACTTTCTAGGAAAAAAAAAAAACAACTTACCACAGCTAGCACAATAAGAAACAGAACTGGAAATATTCCTTTGCCGACAAAGGTAATTTGAACTTGAAATTAAAACCATTCCCACAAAAGCATAGGTGGCTTCCTTGGTGAGTTCTTACAAAAATTTTAGGAAGAAATAGTGTCAGTCTTACACAAACCCTTACAGAGAATAGAAAAAGAGGGAACACTTTCTGACTTGCTACAATTAATGTAGTTCAAGGTAAATCAATGGAGTTCAACTCATTAAGTGATAAAGGAGAGAAATCATTTGGTCAATCAATTGTTGCAGAAAAAAATAGTAAAATTCAACTCCCATTAATTCTTAGTTAACCGGTGTATGGTTTGGCTCTGTATCCCCAACCAAATCTCATGTCAAATTGTAATTCCTAGTGTTGAAGGAGGGACCGGGTGGATGGTGATTGGATCATTGGGGCAGATTTCCCCTTGCTGTTCTCATGATAGTGAGTGAGATCTCACGGATCTGGTTGTTTCAAAGTGTGTAGCACTTCCTCCTTCACTTTCTCTTCCTCCTGCTCCAGCGTGTGGAGAAGGTGCTTGCTTCCTCTTCGTCCTTCCACCATGACTGTAAGTTTTCTCAGGCCTTCACAACGGTGCTTCCTGTACAGTCTGTGGAATTGTGAGTCAGTTAAACCTCTTTTCTTCATAAATTGCCCAGCCTTGTTCTTTATAGGTCATTCTTTATAGTAATGCAAGAGCGGAACAATACAGAAAATTGGTACTGAACAGCAGGGCATTGCTGTAAAGATATCTGAAAATGTGGAAGTGACTTTGGAACCAGGTAACTGGCAGAGGTTGGAACAGTTTGGAGGGCTCAAAAGAAGATAGGAAGATGTGGGAAAATTTTAAACTTCCTAGAGATTTGCTGAATGGTCATGACCAAATGGTGATAGAGATATGAACAGTGAAGTCTAGGCTGAGGAGGTCTCAGATGGAGATGACAAACTTATTGGGAACTGGCGTAAACGTCACTCTTGCTATGCTTTAGCAAAGAGACTGGCAGCATTTTGCACCTGCTTTAGAGATCTGTAGAACTCTGAACCTAAGTGAGATGATATAGGGAAGAAATTTGTAAGCAGCAAAGCATTCAGGATGTAGCTTGGCTGCTTCTAAAAGCCAATGCTCATTTGCATAAACAAATAAATGGCCTGAAATTCAAACTTATACTTAAAAGGAAAGCAGAACATAGAAGTTGGGGAAATTTGCAGCCTGGTCATGTGGTAGAAAAGAAAAACCCATTTTCTCAGAAGAAATTCAAGCCAGGTGCAGTAATTTGCATAAGTAAAGAGGAGCTGAATGTTAATAGCCAAGACAATGGAGAAAATGCCTCCAGGGCATTCCAGAGACTTTCTTAGTAGCTCCTCTCATTGCAGGCCTAGAGGCCTAGGGGCAAAAGTTATTTCATGGGCCAGGCCCGGGGCTCCACTGCTCTGTGCAGTCTCAGGACATGGCACCCTGCATTACAGCATCTCCAGCTCCAGCTGTGGCTAAAAGGAGTCACAGGTCAGGCCATTGTTTCAGAGAGTGCAAGCCCCAAGGCTTTGGTGGCTTGCATACAGTGTTAGGTCTATGATTGCACAGAGGGAAAGAGTTAAGTCTTGGGAGCCTTCATCTAGGTTTCAGAGGCTGTAGGGAAATGCCTTGATGTTGATTTAAGTTCCTTATAGATTCTGGATATTAGTCCTTAGTTGCATGCATAGTTTGCAAATATTTTCTACCATTTTGTAGATTTTCTGTTTACTCTATTGACAGTTTATTTTGCTGTGCAAACACTCTTTAGGTTAATTGAATCGCAGTTGTCTATTTTTGTTTTTGTTGCTTTTACTTTTGAAGTTTTAGTCATATGAGGTCTTAGTCAGAAATTATTTGCCTAGGCTGATGTCCAGAAAAGGGTTTCTTCTAGGATTTTTATAACTTGAGGTCTTACATTTAAGGCTATATTCCATCTTAAGTTTTGTATCGAATGAGAAATAGGGCTCCATTTTCATGCATGTGGATAGCCAATTTTCCCAGCACCATTTAATGAATTTGGTGCCCGCTCTCCAATATTTTATGTATTTTTTTTGGCAGGGGAATTTCTTAAAGATGAGTTTGTTGTAGGTATGTGGCTTTATTTCTGGATTTCTTATTCTGTTTCATCAGTCTATGCTTCTATATTTATACCAGTACCATGCTGTTTTATTTATTATAGCCTTGCGGTATAATTTGAAGTCAGGCAATGTGATGCCTCCAGATTTGTTCTTTGTGCTTACAGTTCCTTTGGCTTTTCAGGCTATTTTGGGGATCCATATGAATTTAGAATACTTTTCTTTTTCTCAATCTGTAAAAACTGATGTTGGCAATTTGATAAAAATTACATTGAATCTGTACATTGCTTTGCACATTGTGGTTGTTTTAATAATATTAATTCTTCCTATCCATGAGCATTGAATGTTTTTCCATTTGTTTGTATCATGTATGATTGGTTTCATTAGTGTTTTAAAGTTCTCCCTGTAGAGATCTTACATCCCCTTGGTTAAATGTACTGCTAGGTATTTTATTTTTTATAGTTGTTGTAAATGGGATTGAGATCTTGGTTTTGTTCTCAGCTCATTGTTGGTGGAAATGCAACTGATTTTTGTGCATCAATTGTATATCATGATATGTTACTGAAGTTATTAATCAGTACTAGCAATCTTTTGGAGGAATCTTTAGGGTTTTCTAGGTATAGAATCATATCACCAGCATTCAGAGATAATTTTACTACCTGTTTTCCAATTTGAATGCCTTTTATTTCTTTCTCTTGCCTGATTGCTCTGGCCATGACTTCTAGTCTTATGTTGAATAGAAGTGGTGACACTGGACCACAATCCTCATATTGTTCCAGTTATTAGGGGGAATGCTTTCAACTTTTCCTCATTCATATGATGTTGGCAGTAGGTTTGTCACAGATGGCTCTTATTATTTTTAGGTGTGTTCCTTCAATGTCTAATTTGTTGATGGTTTTTATCATGAAGGAGTGTTGGATATTATCTAATGCTTTTTCTGCATCTGTTGAGATGATCGTATGCTTTTTATTTTTAATTCTATTTATCTGGTGAATCACATTTATTGATTTTCATATGTTGAGCCAACTTTGCATCTCAGGAATAAAGCATACTTGATTGTGGTAAATTAACTTTTTGGTGTGCTGCTAGATTCAATTTGCTAGTATTTTATTGAGGAATTTTGCATCTATTTTCATCAGGGATATTAACCTGTATTTTTCTTTTCTTGTTGTGTTCTTGTCAGATTTTTGTGTAAGGATGACACCAATTTTGTAGAATAAGTTAGAGAGGTATTCCTTGTCCTCTATTTTTCGGAGTATTTTCAGTAAGATTGGTACTAGCGCTTCTATGTTCAGTAGAGTTTAACTGTGAATCTATCTTGTCTGAAGCTTTTTTGGTTGGGAGATTTTTTTATTACTGATTAACTATTACAGATGATTATTGGTCTAACCAGGATTTAAATTCCTTCTTGGTTCAATCTTGGGAGGTTGTATGTTTCCAGGAATTTATTCATTTCCTCTAGGTTTTCTAGTTTCTGTGCACAGAGATGTTCATAGTAGCCTATGATGATGTTTTGTATTTTGTGGTATTATTTCACACTGGACTTATTTGAATCTTCTCTCTTTTCTTGGTTAATCTAGCTAGTGGTCTATCAATTTTGATTATCCTTTCAACAAGCCAACTTTTCCTTTTGTTGACTTTTTGTATAATTTACTTGGTCTCAATTTCATTTAATCATGCTGGGATCTTTGTTATTTCTTTTCTTCTGCTAGAAATAGCTTCTTATTTTTCTAGTTCCATGAGGTGTGAAATTAGGTTATTCATTTGAGATCTTTTTTTGTTTTTGAGACAGGGTCTCACTCTGTCTCCCAGGCTGGAATGCAGTGGTGTGATCATGACTCACTGCAACCTCAACCTCCTGGGCTCAAGTGATTCTCCCACCTCAGCCTTCCAAGCAGCTGAGAGTACAGGTACATGGCACCATGCCCAATGAATCCTTGGGGATTTATTTGGAGAGATGGGGTTTTGCCATGTGGCCCAGGCTGGTCTTGAACTCCTGAGCTCAAGTGATCTGCTCACCTCAGTCTCCCAAAGTGCTAGGATTATAGGCATGGACCACTGCAACTGGCCTTTTACATTCTTGATGTATATATTTAGCACTTAAATTTGCCTCTTATGTCCCAAAGGTTTTGATATGTTGTTCTCTATTTTTGTTTGTTTCAAATAATTTTTTTTATTTCTGTCTTTTTTTTTTGTTGTTAACCCAAAAGTCATTCAGAAGCAAATTGTTTCATTTTCATGTACTTATGTGGTTTTGAGAGTTCCTCTTAGTATTATTAAAATTATTTCTAATCTTATTCCACTGTGGTCTGAGAAAATACTAGATATTATTTTGACTTTTTAAAATTTATTGAGACTTGTTTTGTCACCAAAATATGGTCAATTTTGGAGAATGTTCCATGTACAGATGAGAACAATATATATTCTTTAGTTGTTGGGTACAATATTCTGTAGATGCCTAATGGGTCCATTTACTCAAGAATCCAATTAGCATCCAGAATCTTTGTCAGTTTTCTGCCTCAATAATCTATCTAGTGTTGCCAGTGGGATGCTGAAGTCACCCAACTATTATTGTATAGCCATCTATCTCCTTTCTTATATCTTTTGGTTTTTATTTTATAAATCTTGGTACTCTGGTGTTGGGTATGAATATATTTAGGATAGTTAAATATTCTTGTTGAATTGAGCTCTATCGTTATATAATGGTCTTTGTCTTTTTTTCTTTTACAGTTCTTGTTTTAGAGTCTGTTTTACCTGAAACAAGAATAGCAGCCCTTACTCTTTTTGTTTTCCATGTGTATGATATATCTTTCTCTAATTTGAGCTTGCAGGTGTCATTACTCATTAGCTGAGTTTTTCGAAGGCAGCAGATGGTTGGGTCTTGCTTTTTTTCAGAATTTTCATTTTGGTTAGGATACATTGCTACAGAACAAGTGTGTTCTTGAGGTGTCAAAATATTTTCTTTTTTGTTTTGTTTTGTTTTTTGTTTTTTTCCGGAGTCTCACTCTGTCGCCAGGCTGGAGTGCAGTGGCGCGATCTTGGCTCACTGCAACCTCTGCCTCCCAGTCTCAAGTAACTCTTCTGTCTCTGCCTCCCAAGTAGCTGGGACTAAGACGCATCACCACGCCCAGATTTTTTTTGTATTTTTAGTAGAGACAGGGTTTCACCATGTTGGCCAGGATGGTCTCCATCTCTTGACCTCGTGATCCACCCACCTCTGCCTCCCAAAGTGCTGGGATTACAGGCATGAGCCACTGTGCCTGGCCTCTTTCTTTTCTGTACTGCTGGAGTCCTTCTACTAATTCCTTCTCACCTGAAGGAGCCATCACGCTTTATTTTTTAATTTGCTATCATTTGGAAGGGACTTTTAAATTTATTCTTTCTTCCCCTGAGGGTGTGACTATGGTTTTTTGTTTTTTTGTTTTTTTTTGTATTATCATTTGGCTTTGTTTCTGGGTGTTTACTGGGGACAAGGCTCTGTATGCATTCCTTAGTTGTGGATGGATTTTGTATGGTGGCTTTCTCAAATACGGCTTGTTGTAGCAATATATTGGATGTATAAACCAACACACTAATTCCTCTGGGGCGAAGAGTGCGGAGTTCTCAGAAGCTTATCTTGTAAGCACTGGCACTATACCCTTCTGACAGATCTTTTATTTGGTGCTGCAGTTCAGCCTCCCTTCCAGTAGGTGGCACTTAAGATTAAAAGCCAGCTCACCCTCAGGTAGCCTGATAATGAGTGGAGACACCTGGTCTCATGCGGGAGGTGGGAGGAGATCATGTTAGGGTGAACTGAGGTCTCGGGGTAGGGGGTGGGTAATGTACCAGTTTCTCCTCCCAGGAAAGCAGTAACGTGATCCACTTCCCTATTACACCCCGTCACAAGGTTCATGACTTTCAATTCATTTAGACATTATCCTTTGGTTCCCAGCTGTGACTGGGGACACTGGAAATGCCCCTCTGGAGGCTACCACCAACATGGGCTCAGGGCCGAGCCTCTTTTCCCAGCTCAGAGCAGATAGCTCTATGGCTTGTCTTCCCTCCATTGCTGGGACACTAGTGAGAGGAGGTTCCAGCTGGACTTCCTGGGTCGAGTAGAGGCTTGGAAAGCTGTGAAACTCACTCCTTTCCCATATCAGGACTTACTTTGGTCCTGGATGAATAATATTGAAGAGATACGCTTAAAATATTCCTAATGTAAGAATTTGTGCATGTGTTTTCTTCCCCCAAGAAAGCTATAAACAGCGAAACTTTTGCTGTAAGCTTCCCTGTGTCCTCGCTTCCTCTCTCCCTTGCCCCTCCCCTGAAAACTAAAAGGAATGTTAAAAGCCCGTTTTTCTGTGACCAGCAGACCTTATCTATGTCCCAATTCCAATTCCCTGTAAACGCAATTTGTAAAATCCTGTGAGATCCTGTCTCCTTTGCCATGCCGCTGCAAGGTTATAAAGTAGATAAAACTTAAGTTACAATTCCAGTTTTCCTCAAGATCTAAGGCATGTTAATTGTCTTTGTTTCTCACTCTGGTAACATCTTCCCGCCTCACGTATTTCCCACCTTAAAGAGTTAAAAGGTGATCAAAAAATCGAACACTGGCTCCCCGCTCAGGACCCCTTGCACGCTGTGGAAACTTTGTGGTGTCACTCTGCTCAGTAAAGCCTCCAGCTTTTTTTTTCTCTCGGTCTGATCCGTGTCTCTCTCTCATCGCAAGCTGCCGCCACACCAAATCTTTGGCGTGGCTAAGGTAAGAACCTTTGGCGTTACACTACCGCTCTGTGTAAGTAGGGAGGGATGGGCTTCGCTCTTCAAAGTAACTAACCTGTGAGGTACAGGTTCACTTTCAACAGGGGTGTAGCCACCACCAAAAGCTCTGGAAAGCCTTTATCCAAGTGCATCTATGAACCAGAAAGCAGACCTTCACCAGTCACTGACTATGCTGGCACCTTCATCTTGGACTTCCCAGCATCCAGAACTGTGAGAAATAAATTCCTGTTGTTTATAAGCCATGCTGTTTTTGGTATTTTATTATAACAGCCTGAGTGGACTAAGAAAGGTGGTATGAAATTTGCCTCTGAATTTAACTGAAGCGATCAATGACAGCACCTTGACCCTGGTAGGCATTCAGATCAGCCTCAACACATTAGCAAGTGCTGTTATTGATGATTGAATTTCCTCAAACTTCCTCTTTTAAGATGAATGTAGACTTTGTACAACTGGTAATGCATCCTGCCATAAATGGATCAATGACATTGGCCCAGTGGACGAGTCTTTAGAAAAATTTAAGGAGAAAGCCATCCTGATTGTTTTTTGAATTGCTTTAGCTGTCTAGAACTGGGTCCCTGCAGGGCCTGACTAGAGTCAATACTATAGGTTGGTCACATTCTGCTGTCTGGAATTCTGTTTAGAGAAGCTTTAATTAAATGATGCATGAAATGACTTGAATGAATATAATCCCAGCCTTTGTCAGATTACTCAGAGTGGCCAATAGTGTAGCATACACATGAGAACATTTTCTAGAATCTAAGCCTGTAGGAATGAGGAGTGGAATTGTTGGGAAACAATTCTCAGTGAGTCTCTCACATCTCTGTAAATTTAGGCATTAATAACCAACTTGTTCCAGACTATCTTTACAAAAATGTTCATGTAATCAGGCAGACTTGGAAAGATAGAGATGCCTCATATTCCAGGGAATAGAGATATAGACGCCTACATCTTCCTCCCCAGAGTAGATTTGTTTATGTTCCAGAATAGTAATGATAGGGATGTCTCCTTCCTCTCCACATACCGTATTTACTTATATTACATGGAAATAAAGATAATGTCACCCAGGAAACAGTGATAAGAATGGGCATAAGAGATGAGGGATGCCCGACCTCAGGATTCCTCTCCTGTTATTCATCTCACTCCAAGGACAACACTTAGCTCTCATCACATCACCTTGTGGAATCAGGGCTTAGCGAAATGGCATGGGATGTCACTCTGTCTACTGTTACTA
This sequence comes from Macaca thibetana thibetana, assembly GCF_024542745.1. NCBI lineage: Eukaryota > Metazoa > Chordata > Mammalia > Primates > Cercopithecidae > Macaca > Macaca thibetana. The sequence goes on from NC_065595.1 coordinate 61,039,386, forward strand.
CCGTGAGTAATATGTTTCCATTTGTCTCTGAACCAAGAGCCTTGGTTTCTGCTGTTATCTATCAAACTGTGACAGGCTAGCCTGCTAGCTTTCCAGTAGAGAAAAATCTTACACTTTCACTATTGCTTTCTTGAAAATACATTTATGATTTTTGTGTCTTTCTGATAAATTGACATTTTTCCTTATGAAATATGCTTATTTGTCTCTGTTAATACTCTTTGTTTTGGAGTTTATCTGATTTTAATATAGACAATCCCTCCTTTTAATGTTATTATTTGCATAGTATATGGCTTTTCATTTATTAACTTTTAAGCTATCTGTTTATGTTTAAAGTAATCTCTTATAGATAGATTTAGGTCTGCCACTTTGTTTTTGTTTTTTTCCTCTTTGCTTTTCGTTTCTCTCAATCTTTTTTTCTTTTAGCATCTATTGGATAATTTGAACTTTTGGAAAACTTACTTTTTATCTATCGGATTTTAAACTATATTCCTGGGCATGAATTTTAGTGGTTTTACTAGGGATATAAAATATATCTCATACCTTTTTATACTCTGCTTATATTTATATTGAATCTCATCTCATATAATGAGGAAAGCTTGAAAAATATTAATCCATTTACTGCCCCATACATTATATTGTTCTTGTCATGTGTCTGATATTTATACATATTTCAAGCCCCACAAAGCAAGTTTTAAACTATTTACTTTAAAATTCTATATATTTTAGAGAAATTTATCATTTTCCATGCATTTTATAAGAAATTATCCTTTAACTAGAAGAACTTACAATAGTATTCCCTTTTTTCCAGATCTGCTGGTCACAAATTTTCTTAACATTCCTTCGTTTAAAATGATTTTACTTCTGTTTGATTTTTAAATAATGTTTTCACTGTGAATAGAACTTGGAGTTTACTCTCTGTTGTTTTCTTCTTTCTGTGCTTTAAGGTACTTTCCTGCAGTTATCTGGCCTCCGTAGTTTCTGATTGGAAGTTACTGCTCATTTGAATTATTGTTTCCACACATACATGTTTTTCTCTGGCCACTTTCAAAGAATTCTCTTTGTTTTCCAGCAGTTTACTATTGTGGACCTATGCGTACATTTTTTAAATATTTAGAAATTTATTTTCCGTGTAATTCACTGAGTTTCTTGAATCCGAAAAATGTACATATTTGCTCAAACTTGGGGAAACATTTTGGTCACTCTATTTAAAAAAAACCTTTTTGTACACTATGCTTTCTCTTGTATGTTTCCAGGACTTAAATTTCACATACATTAGAAAACTAAATATTGTCACACAGGTTGCCTGATCTCTGTTCATTTCTTTAAAAAAATCTTTGCTCTGTGTTCTTCAGATGGAATAATTTCTCCTATGCTATCTTCAAGTTCATGGCATCTTTCTTCTGTCCTATATTCTGCTCTTAAGCTCATCTATCAAATTTTGGTTGTATCATATGTGCAGATATGTTTGAAAAAAAAAAAACTTGCTTTTCATTGTTCTTCCTTTTTTCAAAAGTTTATCAATAGGAAGGGGAGCAAGAAGGCGGGCATTAAAAGCCAGGCTGAGAAACAAAATGAGCCCCAAAGGGATGAAAATGACACTATGGGGCAGAGCAACCATGTGAAGCGGTGAAAGCAATGGAACCTGAGTACTTCAGGGGAATAAAATGAACTGCTTTCTTTTGTAATGTGGTCTCCAGCAGAAAGTAAATCTCTGGTGGTTCTTGGACCAAAAGGATTTTTCTGCCAGCTCCTGGATGTAATAGACCCTGATTAGTAATCGTCCTTTGTGGGTTTGTAGACGGAAGAAGACACAACTGCAGCTGATGAAATTTCCCACTAGTTGGAAATCTATCAATGCTCTGCTTATAAAAAGTAGCACATCCTTGTGTTTAACGTATGAAATTACTGTGGTTAGGTAATATAGTTTGGATATTTATCCCCTTCAAATCTCATGTTAAAATTTGCTCCCAATATTGTAGGACTGAAGAGAAGTGTTTAGGTCATGGGGGCAGATCTCTCATGGATGTCTTGATGCCATCCTTATGGTAATGAGTGTGTTCTCACATTCCCGTGGGAGCTGATTGTTAAAAAGAGCCTGGCATCTCTCTCTCTCTCGCTCCGTTTCTCGCTCTGTGATGCCCCCTCCCTTTCACCTTCCACCACGATTGGAATTCTCCTGAGACCCTCATTAGAAGCAGATGTTGGCATCACGCTTCTGGTTCAGTCTGTAGAACTGTGGGCCAAATCTTTACCCTTTTTCTTTATAAATTACTCAGCCTCAGATGTTACTTTATAGCAGCATAAACAGTTTAAGACAATAGAATGTTAGCTAATATTGTGATAAGGTAACTGATTCAATGTAACATGACCCAGAAATGATCATTTTCTATAATAGAGCTAACTTGTAATCTGTATGTATGTCTTATATATTGATTTATGTCAATTATATATATTTACTGTGATAGGGAGAGTCATATCATGTAGACATTCCCAGGAATTAGTTAGGAAAGGAGCTCTCATCCATTTGCCAAAATACCATTAGACTGATTACTTGTAGGCAATTCACAAAAAATACTCTTAGGAAGAGGCAGTTCATAAAAAGCTATTATTTAAAACATTATTACATATTTATTCATGTCTTCCATTTTTATTGCGTGTGTAGTAGAGAAAATAAAAAAGACGGCTTTCTCAATAGAATTAAATCCTATCTGCAGCACTATTTTAAAAAACTGAGTAAGTTATTTCTGTATCACTGCTTTCCTAATTGTAAAAATAAGGGTAATAATATTTCTCATATAATCGTTTTGATGGCTAAGCACCATACCCGACCTATAGTAGCCAATTTTTTTTTGTCACAATTTTTTTGGTCACAATTTTAGCCGACAGCATGATGTCATGAGTGTACTTGAACTTGATCCAATACCATTAATTAGGGGAGAATATGGCCAATTTTCACAGCTTCAGTGTATAATATCTGTCTCCCTTGCTCAGCTTGTTAGATTGTACTTGGGTTTTTGCCTTTCTCTCACAAGTATTTTTTGCTTAGTTTGATGAAACTGCTGTTATATCAAGTTAATCCTCTGTACGGGGTTTTCATTCTCACGAAGAAATTCTGTCAAATTTCTAATCTTTCCTCAGCAGGAGCGAATAAACTGGTGCTTATTCAGGTCCAAGGCTCTCTCTGAGGATCGTTTTCCCTCACATTTCAGCCTCTTTCGGACCTAGAAGATGATAATGCTGAGCAAAGAGAATAAATAAATTACTTAATTTGTTAGAGCAAAAATCCATGCATGTGGCTCCTAAAAAATAAAAGATTTTCCCCTCCACATGTTAAGAGCCTAAGAAATGTTCTTCCTTTAAATGTGTTTTAGTAAATAAAAGTGTATCGTATTGTATTTTTTGGAAAGTAGTTTAATGCAGATCAGATTTTCCGCAAAAAACATGGCTTCTAAGGTGAACCTGTTAATTTATGTTTCACTATTATTAACTTAATCTCTTTTAAATCGATTTTATGTTCAGGAGGAGAAGAAATATTAAGTGCTTGCTTGGACCTTTTTACTGTGCTTATTATTCTGTCTTCTCCGCATGGCAAATAAGTCAAAGTATTTCTTACTTTATTTAGACCAGAAGAGTGAATTCAATTCTTTAACTCCTTTCCAGCTAACATGAGTCTAAAATTTTGCTGGTTTAGTCATATTTATAAGCTTAAATCTCTCCGGTCTAGAGATTCATGGGAAATCTAAAAGGAAACGTGAGCAATATTTTCCCAGGATGAAGAACACAAAATTACATTCAATAGATAAATTTATCTTTAATGAAATTGACCTGCCTAACCCTTAATCATATTTCTGATCTTAGCTTGGACAATATTTCTCCTGGAATTTTTCTTACTTCTTAAGGCTAATTTTGGTGCTCTTTCTATAAGTCCCTGAGATCTCTGGACTTCCCCTGGCAGAATGCTTTTCCCATCGCATTGCAATCATTTATTGATAACATCATCACTAGAGAGTTGACTATTAGAATAGAAATTGTATCTGTCTTTTTCACAATGTTGTTAACATCAGGCACTGTACAAGCATGTAGCAGATGTTCAATAAATATTTGTTGGATTGATTCAATAAATCTACTATTTACAATGCAAGAGATTATGTTTTTTAAGCAAACACCAAAGGAAATTCTAGAGACATTGGTTTTGAGTTCATGGTTTTCCTGCATTTCTTTCTATAATTCTCAGTTGAGCCACCCAGTGTCCTTTCCAATTATGTGTGTCAAAATTTACCAGTTTTGCATGAGCTCTTTTGAATTGAATTTCTATTTTTTTGTAACCATAATAAGCATGGCTAATAATTTGGGTACTGGTCAAACAAATCTGTTAAGAGTGGAACATTAATGTGGTCAGAGGAAGCGCATTTCTATATTTATTGGTGGTCTCTTTGTGCCCATTACTCTTCTGTGTCCTGAATGCATGGGATTTTCTGGGACAGAAGGCTGACTGCAAGGAGCTTGCAGGCTAGTAGAGAAGATAGTGTGTTTATATCGGTCCTACCACAAAAAGTGCTGGTGTACAACGTCAAGTTGTTTAGACAGAAAAAAGAAGCTTTTGGGGAAAGGGGGTGGATATAAACTCTGCTTTGAGGAAATTTTTACTATATATAGTATACTAAATGTGAATATTGACAGAAACAATGGTGACCTGGAGTCACCTCAAACTGGCTTTCAAGAACGCATTGTTATTTTTTAGGAATTTGAGACCCAGTCACTAAATATAGTCAATATTACAATTACTCTTAAATAAACAGTTAGAGACAAAATAATTTCTTGCAACTCATCACTCATTATTTGACTACGTTTTACTACTTTACATGTTCTTGAGATTATTTACATTTGCTGCGCCTGTGTGGTGGGAGTTCTGCATAACGGTGTGACAACTGCCCGTCTCTTCCCAACCTCACGTTTAGTATGTCACAGCAGTAGCTTGAACTTGACTATGATGAAATTGTTTATTTTTATTTACTTTTTCTTTGAGATGGGCTCTTGCTCTGTTGCCCAGGCTGGAGTGCCGTGGCACAATCATGGCTCACTGCAGCCTCAGCCTCCCGGGCTCAAGCGATCCTCCCACCTGACCCTCTTGAGTAGCAGGACTACAGGGGTGTGCCACCATGCCCACCTAATTTTTGTACTTTTGGTAGAAACAGGATTTTGGCATGTTGCCCAGACTGGTCTTGAACTCCTGGGCTCCAGCAATCTGCCTGCCTCAGCCTCCCAAAGTGCTGAGATTCCAGGCATGAGCCACCACCCTCGGCCTGGTGAGAAAATTTAAACTTTGAAAATGCAAACACTACAGAAAAGTGCTTGACTATTTTTAATTTATGCTCTTTTTGTTGTCATATTTTATTATTTATTTTGTTATTACATGATATTTGATGGTATTGTCTAAACAATAAAGTGATGAAGAAGTGCTAATAAAGCTGGTTAAAGTTAAAATGTCTGCTGTGTCTACAGCTGTTGTACTGAAATAGCACAAAAATTGAGGAAACACTTTTTCAATATTTGGATTTATGGCATGTGTCTTTGTTGTTTCACTTTCATCTTATTCATGAAAGCAAACTTCTCAATTGTATTCATGGTAAATCAGCATTAATTCACCATGTGCAGCCGTAGGTTAGCCATGGGTATAAGAGTTCAACGATCAATGAAAGAACTTACATTGAAGTATTGATTTATAAATGTCAAGTGCATTGTGGAGGAATAAAAAATAAGATTTAAAAAAGTCAGTGAAAACATTGGGTAAAATCAAGTGGTTGTATAGAATTTGCTATAAATAGGATTGCACATTTTATTATTATTTGTAAGTTGTGTGCTACCCAGAGTTTATCAAACTTACAATAAACTTGTGAGTGTGTGAGTGTGCATATGACCATTGTTAACAACTTACCAGCACACCACTGGGTAGAAGGGCACAAGAGGTTAAAAAAACATAGTAGGTAATACTGATTTTTTTTGCACCTCCAATAATGTCTCATTGTTTTCCTGTTGGTTAGGGCATTTACAAGATGAGTTATTATGCACTATATATCATATATATATGTGTGTGTGTGTATGAGTGTATATATGTATATGTTGTACGTATGTGTGCCATTGAATTATAATTAACAGAGCAAAATACACCAATTACAAGTGCACACAGTCTATAACTTTTTATGATTCTATACAATAATAAACATTTGTGTGATCATCCCTCATTTAAGATACAGAGCATTTCTAGCTCCCTAGAAAGTTTATCACTGTCCTCTTTGTGGTCAACACCATTAACTATTTTCACACCTATCACCATAGATTAGTTTGGCCTATTCTTTAAATACATATAAATAGAGAATTAAACTATATACTGTTATTTTTCTCTTATTTTACTCAATATTATGTTTTTTATATTTGTCCATGTTGTAGCTCATGTCAGTAGTTCATTTTTCATGACTACTGTGTAGCATTCCATTGTATAAACATGCCCCAATTTGTTTAGACTTTCCTTTATCAATGAGCATTTTTGTTGTTTTCACTTTGGAACTATTAAGAAGAAAGCATACTAGGCAAAGTTTGAGAATGTACATTTACTTCTTGATTCTTTTTTTTTCTCTTAAATGCTTTATTCAATTCCAGCTGTAGAATTGGGAATTGTAGCATTTTCTGGAAAATAAATGCCGATTTCCTTTCCTTCCAATAAGGTATGTTGCCCCAGATGTCAAACTCTGTGGGTCAGTGTGTGTAGATGACTCCCATGCCTACAAGATCCCCCTCTATTCATATGTAAGTGCTTGTATTCTGAGGACCTAGATAGGCTTTGTCTTGCTTTTGATGCCTTAAGGACCAGCAAGTGGAACAGGAATATTTAAGGGCGAGAACAAAGCAAGAACTTCACTGATGGATTCCTACTGAGTTATTATTCCGGAACTTAATTTTTAAAGATGCCTTTCAAATGCATTGTTTCCTGATTTTATTTTGTTAAAGTTATCAAAGTGCATTTAGAAAGAACAATTCCAGTCTCGTGTGAAATTATGTCTTAAAATATGTGAATGATACTTTTATAAGAAAAAAATTTTTCAGTACATTATTGCAGAATACTGAACGCTGAATCCATTTTTCTTAAGTTTATTTAGCTAAATCTATGTAACCTTCTTTTTATTATTTACTAACCTCCTCACATTTCTTTTACCTTGTGCTATAAGTAAAGCACTCAACAGTTTTTCTATTTACTGTCTAGATGTTATGAAACAATTGAAGAGGCAGGCCAGGGTTTTCGTCAGCCAAATTCTAAAGAGAAATATATAAAAGAATCCTAAGAACCAAGTTGCTCTCGATATCTGACAAATATTTGATACAAGAGCCACAGCACTTCTTTGGTTAAGCATGAAGGCCAGTTATGATCAGAATTTATTTAAAATGTAATTTTTATAGGGCAGCTAATGTGCTATTCATTATAACTTCCCAGGAACTAGAAGGAAATAGGACCAAATATAGAGGTTTATATTAATGTGCTATATTTTAAATAAAAACTGTGGTCATATGAGAACACACACATACTAATGAGAATATGGGTCATGGTAATAGTTATGGCCAATGCACTGTGCTAAACCATGTTTCCTTGAAATATCAATACTGTTAATATTTTCTTTATACTTAGCCCCCCAACTCCCCAAAACACAAGTGTAGAAAAGTGAAGTGTTGAAGGGAAGATGTGTTTGAGGGAATTGGGAAGTATTACATTTGGGACGTGTAACAGTTTTATAGAAAATACTCCTCTTTCTTTCTCTCTCTCTCTCTTTCTCTCTCTATCTCTCTTTCTTCTCCAGAGACTTTGTTTATCTTTTAATTTTCTGCTGGCTAAATTGCATTGGCTTTCTACATTATCAATTTATATGACTTCTTTTTCTGAAACCTACCCCCTCTTCCTAAGAAAATTTATGTTAATATCAGTGGCAACACAATACGACTTACAATCATCTAGGCTTAGTTTGTTTGAATGATTTTTATTAATTCTCTCTCTTACAACCCCTGTAGTGACCCAGTAAGGTCTCCAATGTAGGTAATACTTTATACTTATCTTCATTCACTCTTTATACTTATCTTCATTCACTCTTTATACTTGTTCCAGAAAATCTACTTTAAAATACTTTTTTACTCGGACCTAAGAATCTATTTACATTTGAAAGCGTGAATTAAAGCAACATATTGAACCATCATACTCATTTATTCAACAAATATTTGAGTGCTTTACACAGGCAAGCACACTAGGCATTGGAAAGTAAATGTGAAAAAATACGAAACTTTCTTTTCATGAAGCTTCTATTCTAATTGGGAACTATAGAAAGTAAACAAATACACAAACAAATTAGGTTGGAGGCACGAAGTAGCTGAATGCTGTGGAGGAGAATAAAATAGGGAAGGAAGATTTGAAGAATGAGTTTATGAGTCATGAGAATGTCAGAAGTTGTATTTTGGGTAAGTCACATTGAAGGAAATGTATTATCAGCATTCAAAAAGTCAAGGTTTCAGTTCAGGGAATAAGTCTGGAATGGAGATGTAAATTTAAGATCTGACAGTGTATAGTTCATAAAAGTATGACATGAGATCACCAAGAAAATGTGAACAGAGAGAGAAGAATTCTTACACGGAAATTTCTCATTCTTTAGCCTGAAGATTTATGACAACAGTAATCTGGAGAAATAAATGGCCATATATAGCTTAAAGAATGACACTTTGAGTGTTCTATATTTCTGAAAATTGTTTTCCAGTTGAACCTAAAAATTAAGATGACTAGACACCTGACAAAATTATAAAACATGCATATTCCTAATAGTCGATACTATCTCCACATCTCCACAGGAGTCAGCAACTCCCAGGGAAATTACTAGCTCAGAAAGTCTAGTTAGGCATAAAATGAGTTGGTTTGCTTTGTTAATTTAAAAAAATCTTGGCTTGAAAACATGTAATTAGATAAAAATTTCAAGAAAGGTACACAGAACTCACACATTCTTTTCACCCTGATTTATCAATTGTTAATATTTTATAAACTTTGTTCTTATCCTTAATCTATCTTTATGTTTGTCTGTCTATTATGTATCTGCATATCTGTGTATCTATCTTTCTATATATGTATGTATGTATCTATCTATCTACCTACCTACCTACCTACCTATCTATCTGCCTACCTACTTATCTATCTTCTGTCTTTCTGTACCAATGTACAGTAGGAGATTGGAATACTAGAATCTCTTATTCTGAAGAAACTGAGGCAAGGCTAATAACATAAAACAAAGGGATTAGGTCCAAAGGACATAGGAGCCATATTGGAAGGGCTCCCATCATCCAAATGAAGAATAGTTGACAAAATTAAACTGAATTAGATAATAAATTATAGTTCATTGAATTTTATAATAGTTTATGAGTTCCTGTGGACAAGAATGACTATATTAGTGGATAAATAGGAGACAAGAGAAACATCTTCCCTATAGTTGGATAACATTTAATAAAAGTAATAAGAATCAGAAAATTATGGTTTTGTAACCATCACAGTAATAATTGATTCAGGCAAAAATCATCAATAGATGCAACAGTAAACAACTATTGATGAAGATCAGAATATTTACATAGTTTCAAATATAACAAATTAATCACAAAATGAAAAGTAGTAACTTAAGACTGCAGGAATATGGATGGTGTACACCAATTTAACCAGGGTTAACTTCACAAATAATGGGATAAACTGACATTACCTGTCTCCTGATGTGATGAACTAGGAAAATATATAACTCATGTAGTTTTCTATCTAAAAATGCACAAACTGAGTCAAATCTAGAGAAATATCAAGCAAACTCTAATTAAGGGACATTCTCTAAGTAAACAGCCCGTGTTCTTTAAAAATTTCAATAGCATAAAGCTAAAAGCTGATAAATGATCCCAGAATAAAGGAGATCCAAAAGACAGGAAAGCAAAATGTATTGTATAATCCCAGATTGAATTATTTGCTAGAGGGACAAATATTACTATACAAATATTGTTGGTACAATTGATACAGTTTAGTTTCCAAGCAATGGTTGCATTCTTAATATAACTTGTCAGAGGTTTTATAAAATAGCATCCTGGCTGAAATTCCTGAAAAAGCTGTGAAAGAGCCCACATACTCCCTTTCCTAAGTACCAGTGCTTGCTATCACCCTCTAATTGAGCCCTGTCTTGATGTAAACTATGATCTCTCTTCTCTTCTTCCCATACTTGATATTTGAAGAAACATTCTTTTTCTTTGACGATTTGTAGATGACTCTGAGGCTGATTTTAACTCTGCTTTTTAGTCATCACCATTCTTTGAGGTCTTCAATTATAAATTTACTAAGTTAAAATAATAATGACTGTATCTTCTAAATGTTATAAATAATAGGAGAATAAAAGATCAAAAGAAGCACATTTATAAAGAGTTATGTGGATACATAAACGTTCATCCATTTTATCTTATTTGATCCTCCCCATATGCCAGTGAGAGAAGTAAGAATAATTGTTCCCAATTTTTATGAGGAAATTGAGATTTAGAAAGATTAAACAACTTGCCCTAAGCCACACAACTAGTAATTTAGGAAGGTATGGTGTGAGTCCCAGTCTTCTCATTGTAAGTCCTAGACGTGTTCATTATACAAGGCAATTCCCAGTTTCAGATCTGGATCACTGAGTGGATAATGATGAGAATAGCAACTGATAAGACAGGATAGCAAGAACATTTTTTAGGGAGGATATTCTGCCAAGTCTTGATTTTTAATTACTTTCTAGATTAATGAGGCAGAGTAGGACCCCTCTTAAAGGCTTTCTCGGCCCCATCAATCATAAAAATAAAGGAAGCTTTTTGAGTTCCTTCAAGGGAAATTCCAGTCACCCAATTAGCCCTGAGAAGTAAATGAGCAACCTGATAAGGAAGAAGGTAGAAATAGCTTAAAATAATAGCTAAGGAAATTTGAGTCACAAAATGTCTGGTTCCCTACAGAAACTAAAGATAATATATTAACATATGTCCCTGAGTTGTTTTTCAAACACCTGGACTCGCACCAAATGAAAAATGCTGTCCACTGGCACGTAGACTTCAGATAAGGGAGAACTGTGGTCCAAACTCTGGCCACTGTTATTTTTTCTAAATTTCTTCCTGAGGGGCCTGGAGGAAGTCATGCCCACAGGCCAGAGCTCAACATTCCTTTCTGCTGACCCCAAGTTTTAGATAAAGCTTTGCTCCCTTAACGTATCACAAATCAGAAAATCTTTGAATCCACCTATGGGCTGTAAGTCCCTGCTTCAAGATGGCCTGCCTTTTAGGCAAACTAATGTATAGCCTCCATGCATTGACTTTCCACTTTGCCTATAACCTACCTCCCTGCCTTTAAAAACTCTTACACATACGCCATTGGAGAGTTCAGAGTCTTAAGCATTAACTTCCTAATTCCCCATGCTTCACTTTATCTTGCCACAAATCCTGATATTATTGTTCAGTTTTGCTGCACTGAGCAGGCAGACCCAAGTACCATTGTGCGACATTAATAATTGATGGAATTAGTTACTCTTCATTCTTTTACAGTCCTGTAGATTTTCTTCAAAGCTCAGTTATAGTCCTTGTCATTCATACTTCATTGTACAGTTCTTTCTAACCACAAGTTAGTTCCTTACAGCTCATCTCATTGTATTTGTCATTGTTCTTACTAAAATCCTCTGCACATAGTGGGTAATTGGTAAATGCTTGATGAAGGAATTGGATTTATAGCTCTAGATAACAGATTTACAATAACACATTAAATATAGTAAATGTAAGACTAATAGTTTTACATTAAATTTAATAATGCAAGATCTTTATAAACTTGGTTACAGAAAAATTTCTGACTTAAATTTTGTAAGAAAGCTATCAATAAAGGTGGGAAAAGAGGGCTTTTTAATGTCATAACATGTCCATTAAGTAAAGTTCACAGGTGTTTAACTAGCATGGGTCTGTTTTTGAGCCACAGCCAATGTAATTAGCAGGTGAGATTCCAGATCTCCAATTGTCAAGGGATTTAGTATAAGCTCAATAAGCAGGTGTGAAGAAGGCAATAATCAAAGCTGAGAACAAGAGAAAGCATATGCAAAGCTTCAGTTCCACATATCCTTTTATCACTGATAATCGTAATGAGGTATGAAGCCATTGCAGATAGAATTGTGTTCATATGATCAAAGTGAGCTCACATCACTCAGCACCCTATGGATGGGGTAGTAGAAAGGTGAAAAGAGGTTCTTCCCTGATCACAGGCTGTCTTTTTACTGTCAATGGCCTCTGACCCAACAGAATAATTAGCTTCTATTGTGTTAACCTGTGTTAGCCAACAAGTACAAGTGAGGCTATTGCAGCTATAGAGGGTTTTTTTTTTCCAACCCAGTAACATAGTCTTTGGACCAAGACCTTCCTTTAGCAACTGTTGTAAAATAATAAAGGCATCTCCCAGCAATACCTTTTAAAAAAATTGTCTGTCAAGGCTAAATTTTATGTTCTTTCATACTGTAACTGGAAGAGAATTTACTATTTTTCAGACTACTATATCATTCCAAAAGCAGCAGAGGATTGTGTAAATGTGTGGTATAAATTATAAAAGTGGAAAGAAAAACGTTAATAACAGATATGGTAGATATGAAGTCTTTTCATAAATACATATTTTGACAGTTGGGTGTTTACTGGCTGAAGAAAATATGGATTAGACCATTGACAAGCAGTCTGTTTATTAGCTCTTGAGCATCAAAAATCACACATGATGTTGCTTTATTGGTTTATTACAATTACTGTGTTCCCTTATCCAAGGAAGGCTAGTAGCACATAAGGATTTCTCAGCTAAAACACATAGTTTTGAGAATGAATTGATTTCCCTGAGCCTTACTTAGGGGCTTGACATTTCTAGCTTTTCATTGTCCATTGTTTAAGTTTTGCAGATACTTAATCTGTTTTCCATTACAAAGATCTGTTTGGTCTTTACTATGCAATCACATCTATGACTATTTCTCTATTAAAAACATTTCATTAATTTCTATATGAGTTTATTTATGGATCCCAGTTCCTGTCCTGGAGCAACAGAAGGCGTTTTTTGCTCATCCAGTAAAAATGACAGGTATTGACTATTTTAGGGGCTAAAAATAAGAGTGTTGCAGGATGAAGAAAATGCCTTCAAGTACCACATACATACTATCAAAGTCGATCTAATATTTAAATCCTTATGAATGCAGAAAGAACTCTTTTGGACAAATCAGTTGTCTTCAGCATCCTATTTATATCTGTAAATAAAGTTTTTATTGAAACACAATCATGCCCATTCCTGTGGTCAGTGGCTGTTTTTGCTCTATAGTGGCCAAGTTGAGTAGTTGTGACAGACTTCTGTGGTGACCTTATAGTCCACAAAGCCTAAAATATGTAAGATCTGCCCTTTTACACAAAATATTTGACAACCCCTGGGTATTGGAAGTTGTCTGGTAGTCCTTGCTGTCCTCAATTGTGAAAAGATGACCAACTACCACACACACACACACACACACACACACACACACACACACACACACACGTTTTCATTTAGGAAACATGCTACACGGGAAGCGAGTATCAAACAAAAGCAGAGAGTAACTGCCTTCCTTTCTGTGTAGGCCTATATTTCTAGAGTAAGTATGGTACCAAATGTACCTAAAATATATGTTTGTGTTATTTTATGTAGTACTTTAGAGCTTAGTTCTTCCACATAATCATTTAATTTTATTATAACAGCCTTATAAAGTAGATAATGCAGACCTTATTGTACTGACTTTCCTTATAAAGAAAGTTAAGTTTTAATGTAGAACTTCATTAAGTACTCAGCAAATAAATTTAATGAAAATCTCATCCCTAAGCTTAAAACTTGTATTTCTGTCAGTCCTCTTTTGGCATAGACACTGTTCTGTCGTTACTGTATTGTTTCCTCTTTCTGGGAATACAGAGAGACTGCTTTTCCTGGCCTTTCATACCATTAGTTTGGGTCAGGAGTTAGAGTTTGGATTAATGGGTTGTGGGTGAAAATGATGTAAGATATATCTAGACTTTGTCCTTAAAAACATCTTATGCTACCTGCCAGTTCCTTTTTCCTCTGCTTATGGATAGCATAGTTGCAAGATAAGGAGCCGGCTACTTTTTCAAATTGCACTGTATTTTTTGAGTAAGAAATAAATCTTGTTTTGGTACAAGCCACCATGATCTGGAAGCTATTACAACATTGTGTAATTTATCCTTATTAATACATAAATGGAATCTTCTTTAAAATGCATCAGTTGTATTGAAAACATTGTATTCAAAATCAGGCTCATTCTCTTCATCCTCTTTCTTCTGCTTACTTCAAATGTATCTCTTACAAAGGCAAATATCCTCTCTGCAATTAAAAAACAAAAAAGAAAAAAGTAACAACCACCACAACAAAAAATGGGTTCTTTCCATATTCTTTTCTTTCTCCTGACTCTCAGATCCATCTTTGCCAAAACTCTTAAATATATCACCAGTCATGTGTTTGTGGCCATTTTACTGACTGACTTGCTTTAAGTTTTCTAAGATGACCACTATGTCACGTAATAATAGCATTTTGTTCTTCCATTAAAAGTCTGTGCTTTTTTATTTTATTTTATTTGTTATGTCCTCTAGAAAACTTGTGCAGAGTATTGCAATAATAATCATCCTAATTTCTTGGGTTTCATAAAAAGGTGATGTTTGCTGTAGTTTTCGAATAGATATTCTTTATCAAAATAAGGAAGTTTCCCTCTAGTATAAGTATACCATAACTTTAAAAATAATAATGACAACATTGCTTTTCTAATTCCCAATAATCCTTCAAGAATCATTGTGGGTCACCTTCTTCGTTAAAACTTTTATTTTTTTTTTATTTTGAGACAGGGTCTCACTCTGTTGCCCAGGCTGAGTGCAGTGGTATGTTCATGGCTCACTGCAACCTTGACCTCCAGTGCTCAAGCCATCCTCCCACTTCAGCCTCCCAAGTAGCTGGGACTACAGGTGTGTGCCACCATGTCCAGCTAACTTTCATATTTTCTGTAGAGACAGGGTTTTGCCATGTTACCCAGGCTGGTCTTAAACTCCTGGGCTCAAGCAATCCACCCACCTTGGCCTCTCAAAGTGCTGGGATTACAGCCCTGAAACATGACACCTGGCCAGCATTTAAAACTTTTATGTAAATATTATTCACCTCTGGATTCACATACCACCTTTTGCATGTATTATCACATTGTACTGTAATTGCTTGTTCACTTTTCTATCTTCTTTACAAGTCTGTAAGTTTTAATGAAGAAGCTTTGTTTTCCTTATCTTTATGTCCTTACTGCTCAAAAGAGTTCCAATTTGTACTGTAATGACTTGGTGCTCTCCTACTGATAGTGAGTGAGTCTCCACAAGATCTGGTTGTTGTAAAGCATAGCACCTCCCCCCGCCCATTCTTCTCTTTCTTCTGCTTTTGCCATGTGACATGAAAGTCCTGCTTTGCCCTCAGCTGTAAGTGCAAGCTTCCTGAGGCCTCTCCAGAAGCAGATGGCATTGCTATGCTTCCTGTACAGCCTGCAGAACCATGAGCAGATTTAGCCTGTTTTTATAAATTACCAAGTCTCAGATATTTCTTTATAGCAATGCAAGAATGCCCTACTACACGGATTACTCTATTATCCTTTTCTTGGCTCTTGGTTTGGCCCATGTTAGTTCCCTAGGCTCTTAGGAATGTAACCACAAAGCTGTAATCTTACCTAGGGTGTTCCAAGTCAATTTAACTGGGGCTCTACCCTGATTCTTTCTTTATATTCCAGTTCTCTTCTGAGTCTTCATCCATGTTCTGGGGTTTGAGAATCCAGTTGAGGGCCAACTGATCCTGACAACCTACCCAACTTTTTTCTTATGGCACTTGGACTCTGACTCTGATGATATACTCCTTGTTAAAAATGTGAGGTTTCTGCTGCTGCTTTACCATTCATTAGTTACGACCCAAGGTTTTGACTGATTGTCATAAACATGGTTGGACAGGAAGCAGGGGGTGGTACTGAATTGCGAACCTAATACACAATTTGGTTAGTTAGTCCTAGCTTCATTCTTGCCTAGTGTTGAAGTCTCAAAGATGTCTACATCTTTATAACTTATGTTTATAAAAAGGGGAAATGAAATTCTAACACTGAGGTTATAGAGAAGATACGATCTTTTTAGAACAAATGTTGAAAAGAAAGACGAGTCACGTGGGCCCTTTATTCTCAGAGCAAATGAAGATGCATATCTGGAATTTCATCATGGAAAGCAGGTTAGGGAGCCATGTATGGGAACTAGGGTATTAGATGGGCGATTTGATGTTTGGAAACAGTGATGTTAATTGCAGAAGCACCATTATAACTACAAGGATAAGACCTCTATTTAGGACTTTGAACCCATCCTGTCAAAGTCATTCCTGAATGAAATTCTCTCTAAACTTGTGATAAAAAGAACTGCTGTAGATGTTTGAAACCTGAGTAGAGGGTGAAAACCTGGTGAAAGTCCCTTTTGCTTTGAGAAACCATTGGAGACTAATCATTGCTAGAGAAAATGCTCTGTAAGCAATGGTTGTTGATACACTGAAAAGAAGAGAGAAAAGGATTAAACTGTTGTCATCACTGAATTGCCATTACAAAATGCCCTGTGTATAAATATAATGTTGTTTAATACCAAAATTGTTGGTGAAAGGTCATGCAATGTAAAATATAGACTGTAATTGTTTGGGGAATCATTAGCCAGGGGTCAAAGAACATCAATACTCATGAAAAGTGCTTAGCATGTTGACCCACCTATGCCTCTTTGCTGCTAAAAACCATTCCTACCCATGGAATTGTATGGTTCCCAGTAATAATACTCATTCATGCTTTTATTTATTTATTTAATGTTGCTTAAATATTCATTCTTTTCCAAGTAGGAGTAGAACAGAAGGCAGGAAGAAAAAAAAAACGGAAGCACTTCTCTTGTACAGGTTGTGAAACATGCAACAACAGTCCCATGGTAATGAATATGAAAAAGTATGCTTTGTCAGAGTTTGAGTCAGAGCAATGCCCATACAAGTATAAGGATATGTAACTTAGGCTATATTCAAGTTACACCTAAGGGTATACTCAGGTACTAATGTAAGCAAGAATTTAGTATCTGTTACCTTGTTTGTTTGGAATCATTAAAGCTATGTTGAAAATGCAAACTGTTTCTGTGATGGGCAGGAGAAAGGTAATTTAGAGCTCCAGGAAACCTCACCTCTTATCTAAAATGCCTGTGAAGGAAAAATTCTTTGGTAAATTAGAGATTAAAACAAAGTTTAATTTTAGCCCAAAATATAATTAGAGACCTCTTTAGTCTGCTGCCCAGTGGGATCAAAGGAAGTATCCCCCGGAGAAGTGAGTCATAAACAGCCAACGTTCCAGGGCAAAGAACATTATGTACTCAGTGACAACCCTGCTGTGTTCTAATTAATGTTCATTAAATGAGCCCTCTGCCCAAAAGTGATCCCCCTCTTTAATAAAAAGAAAGATAAAATTCCAGAGGTATGTAGGAGGATGAAAAAAACGAAGATATTTATTAGTTTATAAGGGTGATTCCTTCATAGGCAGGCCATTTTGCCGCTTCCCAAAGACACACTGGGGATGAGGGAGGGAGGGAGATATGCAATCCATGTTTGGGTCATGCAGCTTCCTAATCTTACCGCTAAGACCTCTTCCCTGTTTGTTCAGTCCTGCTCCCCTCTTTCAGGGCTAAACAGGTCATAAACATGAAGATTCCTAAAATCCCTATCCAAAGTTTGTCATTCACTTCAGTGCTTTCTTTTCACTGAATTTGTGCTTTGGTGCTAGCAATCAGACTTTTGTTGTATGACGAAGCTCACAGTTTATATTGCAGTTCTGGTAAAAAGATCAGTGTCTTACTCCCCAATGTCTGATGCTGTCATTTGGCCTCTTGAATATATTCCAGTGTTTCCAGAAATAGACCCCAAAATATTGGCGCAAGTTCTTCCAGGGGCTAGTTCTATTCTGAATTTTAGCAGTTTTGGTGTGTAGATTCTACCGTTATTCCTTTCTGATGCTGAGTCCCTTTCTACTTGGTTTTCCTACTGCCTATGCTTCCATATCCGTAATGGTATTCTCCCCTAAAACCTGTGCTTAGTCTCCAGCTCATAGCTATGCTACCCAAAGGCAAATTATTTACTGTCCCTGAGATTCAGTTTCTGCAATTATAAAATAAGTGAGTTGAAAACAAGATTCCTAAGACTGTTATGATCTCTTCCAACTCTACATATGTAGAAAGTGCATTCTTGTAGCTGTTGCTAAAAGAACCTATTTCAGAGTTCAATAATGCTATTTTGCTACTCTGTTCCAAATTGGCATTACTCAAAACTATAAATATATTAGTTTTCTACTGCCACATAGTAAATGATAAGCTTAGCTGCTTCAAACAACATACATTTTCTGTGAGTTAGAAGTCTGGGCACAGGTTCTGAGTCGTTTGCTCAGGGTCTCACAAAATTGCAATCTAAGTGTTGGGCAGAACTGTATCATGCGTTTTGAGGTCTTCTTCCACAGTCACTGCTTGATCGGAAAAATTAGTCTCTCGTGGGTATAGGACTGAAATCCTGAGCGCCAAAGGATTGTCTACTGTTCCCTGCAATGTGACCTATCTTCAGCCAGTTACAGTTTGCTTTTTTCAAGGGCAACAAGCAAGCATCTTGGCTATTTCTCTCATTTCTGACCTATAGACCCTCTTTTAAAGGGCTCCCCTGATTGGGTCAAGCCCAGTCAAGATAATCTCTCTTTTGATTAACACAACATCAGCCGATCTGGGAACTTGATTACATTGGCAAAATCCTTTCACCTTTGCCATATAATGTCACATGATCAATGGAGAGCTCACAGAGTGAACACTCCAAGGTTGGCATATATTTTATGGAGAGAGAATTTTGGACTCTCTTGTAATTCTGCCTACCAAAATAATCCTATTCACATCGGAAAAAGATACTTTTCTTCAGTTTTTCACACAAAAAGTGTCATCCATTGTTTATCATTTAACAAGTGAAATCAACTTATGTCAAGTACCTAATGTCAATTAATATTTTTAAGTATTGTTAGAGCATTGTCTATACTGTAGAATACCTTCCACAAGCAGAAGTAAAATGCCACCATGCTTACAAATCTGTTTCAAATAATTTGTTATGTAACATGTAGATACAGGATTTTATGATGCAGTTTTCTTCTCATGGTTAACAATAAGCTTAAAATAATAACTGCACACACTCCCAGATGATTAGCTTATAGCAATAACTCAACTAATAATACCATTGTTACTGGTTAGAGGACATTTGTCTGCTACACACAGAGAGTACTGTAGGGTTCATGTTAGGTGAGATGGGAGTGGTTTGCTCCCTCCCTGTGTCATTGAATCTCATTCCCTGATGCTTGATCTGTTGAGATTCATTCTTCCAAGAGACATTCTCTGAGGACCTCCTATGAAGGAGGCACTGCATTAGGCACTGATGGTATTAAAGTGAACATGACCACATGTATCTTTAAAGAGCAAAATCTACAGGGAAAAGATGTAAACCCAACATTAGAATGCAATATGAAATTGATGTAAGAGAGATACATTCAAAGCTTGTAGAAGCAGGGAGAACATTCTGTAAGCTCTGAGTAGTGTTGAACCATAAGGAAAGACTTCACAGAAAAGGTCACATTTGAACATGTAGTTTTCACTGGGGTGAAATAATGAAGACCCCGCCGCCCACCGCCTGCCATTTGCCACCAGGGCATATACACCAGATAAGCAGGGGTTTTGCTTTGTTTTTGTTTATTTGATATGATATTCCTGCTTTATGTATGTATCCTATCCATCTGCCCATAGTTCCACTTGTGGAAACTCCTTTTTCTGTCCTCAGATGCTCATTGTTCACATGTAAGTCCTCAACCTTTCAACTTGTCATTTCAGGTCCACCATAATCCATTTCCAAAATTCTTTTTCAATTTTTATAATCTGATCAGTTTCCCCCTTTCTTAAAAACTCCCAGGGGTTCTTCATTTCACTTAGAATAAAACTCATCTACCTCAACATGGCCTTGAAGGTTCAACATGCTCTAGCTTCTGCCTCTTGGACCCAATCTCACAACATGTGTGCTTCAGCTGCAGCTTCGGGCTTCTGGAAAGCATTGACCTGCTTCAGGAATGACCATCTATTGACCACCTTCCTCTGGTTGAAATGTTCTTCCCCAGGGTTGTCATGGGGCTGGAGCCATCCATTGGGCAGAACTCAACATAACCACCAACTCCTTGGACACCACTCCCTGGATTCTGCATTGTTATTAGTCCTCCCCGCACATCATGGTCGGCCATTTCACTGTACTTATTTTTTCCTTGGTGCTCTTCACATCATAAAGTTGTCCTCTCTATACTTTTCATTTTACATTGTATCTATTCTTGTCAGAATTTAAGCTCCTTGGCTGTGCTCCCTACCATATCTCTGGAGTCCACAACAATGCCTACCTGGCAAGAAGTAGACAATACATTTTTGTTAAACAAGTGAATGAGAAAAGCATGACTCTTATCTCCCCTCATTGGTCATGTCTGTTGTTCTTTTGCAAATGTCCTCTGTTAATGCCTAGAAAAGCCATTATTTTCTCATTGGTTTCCTTATATTGTTCCCTTGCCTTGCCTTCTATGTTATTATATTTTCTCTCTCATCATTCAAGTTAAGCAAAAATTATGCTATATGCATATTGCATGTTCTTAGCTCCCACAACAACTTTGTGCATTTTTATACATAATGGACACCTCCTAATACATATCTTCTATTGAATTGTCTGTATTTGGGTAATCACTAATTTGATTATTGGCAAAAGAATGCTTTCTAGAGTATATGAAGGATTACTGTCTGCTCTCCTTTGCCTTGCTGCAGGCACTGTTGAAAAGGCTGCATATCATGCTGCCTGTTGGTGTTTCTCCTTCAGGAGCAATTTTGCACTATATATTACAGAACATCTAAGAAGAATTAGTAAAGTTCAACTTAGATACAATTTATAGCACATCAAGTCTAAGAGTAGAATTGTAGAATTGGGAGCCACACTGTGACCTGAAAGCAATTTTATTGATTCAACTAGGTTTTAATAACATCAATCAAGATGTACTCTGACAGCCACTTGATATTTTTTGGCTATGGTGAGAATTTCACTGACATTTTTAGACTCTTTCCTCATTTATCTCCTTGTCTGCTGTCCTCTCTCCACTATCAAAATGCATTTATGGCCAGATCTGTTGACTCAGGGGCACTGGCCTCTTCATAAATATGGTAGAAAAAGAGAAGGTTTTTCAGGCTGCCTTTGCCTCTTTATTTCATGCTGCTAGGGATGGTAATACAAAAGCAGCCACCCTGTTCTTTGATAAAAATGTATCGGATCTTAACTATATAAGATTTAAATACTCCTTTAAAAATGTGAAAGAGTGAGGCACAGTTTTATGGTGAAAACTTTTCAAGTAGCTTTTTACTGTAAGAGAATGACTGTTTTGGAACTGGAATCCACTCAGATTTAATTGCAATTCTGCTGAATTTTTAAGAAGTCATTAATTGTGCTTATGCAAATTCACTTTCTTCTTCCCTACTTTTGCCAAATGAACCATACAAATCGCTAATGAATACAAGGGGGAAAATGTCTAGCAAAGAAACAGAGTGCTTTCCTTTATTTTTTTACATTGTTATGTTGCCTCCTTTTGTATACTTTTTCTAAGCCCCTCAGATAAAAATTGTTCCTTTGTTTATAAATCTGATGTAGTTTTCATATACTTGTCACTTGTATTGTTAGTTGTATGGCTCTATCTTTTACTAATTTGGAATGGTTTTTTAATTCATCTTTTTAATAATGACTATGTCAGCTACTGAATTATAACAGGAACTTAATGCCCATTGAACTAAGCATATTATGTTGATATTATGCTCAGATCTTACAAAAATATTTGTTGGACATGTATTATGTGCAGGCACTATATGTACTTGATGTATAAAAATGAATATAAGACATTATTACAGCTGCTAACTTAGAAGAAAGTGAACGTAGGAATTTAATTCAAGACTGTATTTTGATTGGCTTATGGAACTATTAAATGGTAGAAATAAAACCCAAACTTAGAATTTTCCTGTGGTTTTACATTTTGAAGCAGCAACTGTAAATATCACTTTTTCCATGGTAAATCAGCTACTTTTTGTTTTTGCTGAAGGAGCAAGAATACCTTTAGCAGTATTTTGGAAAATTATAATTGAGTTTGGTCAGGCAACACTTAGAAAAAAGTTTTGCCAAATAATCGTATGACTACTAAAAGGGTTTGTGATATGGCATGGGCTATGATCAACAATATACCCTCATCGTGTTCATTTCTTAAATGAATTTAAATAAAGTAGTTTAACCTTAAATAATTTATTATTTGAGGTAATTATATAATCATTTCCAGTTTCCAGAAATGTAAACCAAGGCTTAGCTAAAGATGTAGATAACTTTCCCAAGGTCAGGACATAAATGGAGCAGATATTTGAACTACCATCTACTCTTCTGTTATTACCTTTAACCAGCTTGCTTTTCGGCCAGATAAATGAGTGTGTGGTAAGTTCCTGCCCAATGTTCCCTCAAGTAAGTGTGGGTTTGAGCCTTCAGCACTACATAAATACATTTGAATTTTCTTCAAATTATCACTAGGTGGCAGTGTATCAAACCTTAATTCAGAATGTTAAAGCTTATGCGTTAGTAGTATACTGAAATTTGTCTCAGATGTAAACTGTAAAAAGTGATTGGTAGATGTTCAGGTGAAAATTAAAACTGAGGACAATATTTTTATAATGCCATTTGAAATTTAAATTCTAGACAGTATACTTTGGATATGTGCTTTTCTTCTGTAGCCCTTTTATTTGAAGAGATAGGCCATATATTAATTTTGATATTTTCTTATTGTCTATATGATACATAAATAAGTATAATTTCTATTTAAAAGTAATTTTTTGATCTGAAATTTGCAGTATGGTTCATATATGAACATGTTTTGGCAGGTTATGACAATTTTGGCTTTTATGAGTCAGAATAGAATTCCTCTAATGACATAAATAATGCAAGGCAATTATGAGCATTATTATAGAGTCTTTTAAAAATGAACACTGCTTAAATGCTCTACATAAATTTACATTTGAAATGATAAGGTGCATTATGATTTGTATCTATTAATATTGCTTTCAGTTCCTAATTATCTTTTTCAGTTAATAATACCCTTTTTTAACCAAAATAGTTGATTACTTCTGTTTAAGAGGCACAATACTGTAATTCTGATATTTCAGATAGATTGACACGAAATAAACCAGAGATGGCATTTAGAATTTTATGTGTATTAAGTGAAATTTTTAATTAAGGTTTTCTCTTCTCATTGCTGGATTTTCTAATGATATTCAAATAATAATGGGGAAGACCTTTCTAAGGAAGCCAAAACAATATGCACATCTATACTCTTAAAGGTACTAATCAAAGACTATGGGGCATCATAATTTGGCACAGCTCTGACATTCAGAATTAGTTCCTTTGTTCCTCAATTCCTGTGTGAGCTTGATTTTTCTCCCCCAAAACACATCAGAAGTCATTGTTCATCTTATTCATACTCCACTCTGTCTCGAGCTGACTATAAAGTAGGATTACAGAATGTTAAAGGTGATTCTGAATTTAGATTCCTTTCTTTATGCATGAAGAAAATAAAATGTAGGTTCTTTTATGATGTCTCCCAAACGTTTTACTCTGTTTTTCTTGGTGTGACAAGATATCTTACACCTTTAAAAAGAAAAACCAAAAAACTCAATTTCCATTGATACATAGAAACAAAAATATAGTAGAAATGAATATTTGAATTAATGGAGAAGTAATATAATTAGTTATTAAATGTGCATTTGTGAAACACAAAATTGCCAGTGTTTCTGTGTTTGGGCTTTAAATTCAACCATTACCTCGAAATGTTCTTTTATTGTTTTCTGTAATGCTGCCAATTTACTGGGAGCAAATTCATCAAATGAATTCAATTTGTTTCGCATTTTATTTTCCTCAATTTATCTTGTGCATGGAATATTTCTCAAACTTAATTCTATTTGTATATTATGTCTTTGTTGTATTTCTTCTTCCTTTTAAAATGTCTTTTTTTCTCCATGCTCTCCTTTATAGCCTGATATATTCTGCCCAGAGAAAAGGAATGGGCAGAAAAGAAACGACTTCTTTTTCTTTTTCAGTGCCATAGGAGATCAGAAGAAAATTCAATACAAAAAAAAAAAAAAAAAGAAAGAAACACAAAAATCACCTCCTAGTAAAAAAAACTAATGATGAAATGAGATAACTTGCAAAAAACTAAATTATAATTTCTACTTCCAGGTTAAATTTTAAGCTTTGTACATAATGAATTCCTGTACTACTTACCATTTTTCTCACAACCATTCACTTCTAAAACTTGGCTACTAAAGGTAAGAGAATCATAATGAGAAACAGTGGCTACTTGTCTCCTGGTTTTTATGAATAAAGGGTGAAGATAATTCTTCCAAGAGGCAACAGAGGCATACTGTTCCCTAAGTTTTCCTAAATACTTTTTATCTAAATGGAGAATGTATTTGCTACATCTTATATGTAAGATTACCCTTTTTTGTTTGTTTGTTTTTTGAGGCAGAGTCTCCCACTGTCGCAGGGGCTGGTGTGCAGTGTCACCATCCCGACTTGCTGCAACCTCCACCTCCCAGGTTCAAGAGATTCTCCCGCCTCAGCCTCCCGAGTAGCTAGGATTACAGGTGCCCGCCACCCTGCTCAGCTAAGTTTTTGTATTATAGTTGAGATGGGGTTTCACTATGTTGGCCAGGCTGGTATTGAACTACAGACCTCGTGATCTGCCCGCCTCGGCCTCCCAAAGTGCTGTCATTACAGGCGTGAGCCACCAAGCCCAGCCAAGATTATCCATATTATTGGCACTGTATGCCATTTTAGATAATAAAGTAAACTGCCACAGACAACTTTGGTTTTGTGAGTGAAAATACTGCCCGGATTCCTCAAGTTAGACAAGTTGGAGAAAAAGATATACTCCTACCATTGAGCTCAGTGTCTGGACTTTTTACTTTGTCAGCTACTCTCTTTGTTCCTGTGGGGAAATTTGTTTTACTTTTGTGTCAATAATTTCGCTAAGATTATTTACAGGTGTCTGGACACAAGTTTCGTGATTTTCTACCTCAGTTTAGTTTATCTTTCTTATAATTTGGATTAAAACTTTAAAATGATGTTATATAGTTTTATTTTCTCATTTATTTTAAAACTTTTATATCTAAAAGTATTTAAGCTTGTTTGAAATAAAGAAAATGCTCTTAAAATTAATTAGCAAGATTTCTGGACATAATAAAACAATAGTAGTATTTGAGCCATCAAAAAAAATCTGACATAAGAGTTCCTAAGGAAATG
This sequence comes from Macaca thibetana thibetana, assembly GCF_024542745.1. Lineage (NCBI taxonomy): Eukaryota > Metazoa > Chordata > Mammalia > Primates > Cercopithecidae > Macaca > Macaca thibetana. Next base: position 61,064,926 of record NC_065595.1, read on the forward strand.
TTTTTTAATTAATAAATTTCAAATCTTCAGAATTTACTTATTGTACTTTACAACTGTTTTTTCTTTTGAAATTTTCAAATTGAAAGAAATGGTGAGGCCAGGAGCGGTGGCTCACGCCTGTAATGTCAGCACTATGGGAAGCTGTGGCAGCTGAATCATTTGAGGTCAGGAGTTTAAGACTGGCCTGGCCAACATGGTGAAACCTCGTCTCTACTGAAAATACAAAAATTAGCTGGGACATGGTGACAGGTGCTTGTAGTACCAGCTACTCGGGAGGCTGAGGCAGGAAAATCGCTTGAGCCTGGGAGGCAGAGGTCGTGGTGAGCCACTATCCCGCCATTGCACTCCAGCCTGAGCGACAGGGTGAGACCCTGTCTCAAAAAAAAAAAAAAAAAAAAAAAAAAAGGAAAAAGAAAAGAAAAGGTAAAATAATTGTAGATGAAAACCCACATACACTTTCAGTGAGTCTGACTAATTAGTAACATGTTGCTGTGCTTGCTTTATCTTGTTTTATTTATTTATGCATCTGGCATTTTTCATTCTCTCTTTCTGTCTTTATACAGAGGTATTTGAAATTTTGCTGAGCTATTTGAAAGTGAATTATAGAGATTATGACACTTGCTGCATGCATATTTCGGCCATAAGGGATGTGAGTACATAAGCCAGTACTATCGTCACACTTCTAATAATTTCTATTTTCTTCATAATATTGAAAGTTCTTTTGTGCTATCTTTGAGGCACAACATAGGATACTGCTGTTCTGACTTCCATTACACTGGATTGGTTTTGCCTGTTCATATAAATGGAATCATGTATGTATATATTATTTTATCTTCTTTCATTTAATATAATGTTTTTGAATTTTATCTATATTGCTGTTCATATGTATGTTTACTTAAAAAAAAAAGCCAGACAGTTTTATACAGCAGTTGTTCCATCAGCAAAGAGCTTCGTTTGGTTCTTATCGTTACCAATACTTAGAGGAGACACTCACTTTTGTAGCCCAGGAAGACCATGAAAAAGGTTTGGCTGCCTTGAAGCCTCTATACTATGAGAAATTTCAGGCTATGTGGAGAGGCCATTCGTGGATGTTCTGTTCAGTGACTTCAATGAGCTAAGCCTATGGTCATCCTAAGCCCAGGGGCCAAAGATATCGCCCAGCAATTCTAGTCTCAGTCATTAGTTGCACCAGCTGTTCCAGTCTTCCCAGCTGAAGGCCAGACATTGTGGAGGGGACATGTCATCCGCATGTGTCCTGTCTGAATTCTTGAACCATAGAATCCATGAGTACAATAAAATGATCGTTTTTATGCCACTTAGTTTTGAAGTGGTTTGTATGCAATGGCAGTAATCAGATACCTGTATATATTGTACTTACATTATTACTCAGTTTGAAATAATTCCTAGTTTTCCATGTGATTTCTTTTTGGGTCATGGGTTATTTAGAAATATGTTGATAAATGTCATATATCTGAGGATTCTCTAGATAGCTCATTCTTCTTCATATCTAATTTAATTATGTTATGTTTGGAGAACAAATTCTGGAAAAGTGCAATGATTTTAAAATTTATTGAGACTTATTTTGTGGCATGCATATTTCTTGGTGAATGTTCTATGTACACTTGAAAATAACGTGTGTTCTGCAATTGCTTCCTACATTACTTTACAAATATCAATTTGTTCAAGTTAGTGGATAGTGTTACTCATGTCTTTAATTTTCTTGCTGATATTTCAGTTCAGTTGTCCCATCAACTTCTGAGAGAGAAGAGTTAAAATCACTAAAAATAATTGCAGATTTGTCTCTTTCCCCTTTCAGTTCTGTCAAATTTGCTTCATATATGTTGAATCCTTATTATCCAGAGCATATGCATGTGCATGCAGAATTTGTACATAGTTTTTCACAAATTTATACTTTCAATGTTATAAAATGACTGTTATTATCTCAACTATCTTATAGTCTGATTAATTTAGTATTAACAGATTTTTTTTTTTAACTATAAAGCAACTTATAGTCACCGCTTGCATGGTGTATCTTTTCCAATTATTTGACTTGCAATCTGTGTGGGTCTTTAATTTTTAAATGTATCTCTTATAAAAAACATCTAGTAGAATCTTATGTGTGTTTTTCAAACTCACAATCTCTGTCTTTTGTTTAGAATGGTTAGTCCATTTGTATTTAATATAATTACTAATGTAGTTTGGTTTAAATCTACTATTTGCTATTTGTTTTTTATTGCTCCTTTCTGATCTTTATCCTCACTTTACCGCCCTTTTTGCAAGTTAATCAAGTATTATTTTTGGAATTTATATTAAATTCTTGCAGGCTTTTTAGTTTAGTAGAAGATTAACAAAATTGTGGCTCTACCAACAAGTAGATGGAAAATACCTTTAATAAAGGAGACTAGTATTAGAGTCATAAATTTTTCCCCAGGAATTTTTGATGTAATGCTTCAAAATGACTTTTGAAAAAAAAAGGGAATTCACATATAAAAAATAGAGAAACAAGATTTCTGCTTTCACAAAATGGGTAATAGACCAAATGTAAAGCACACAAATTTAAAATTCTTAGAAAATAACATACAAGAAAATCTAGGTGACAGTATATTGGTAGTGACTTTTTAGATATAACATAAAAAGTAAAATCTAAAAAAGAAAAAATTGATAAGTTACAGTTTACTAAAACTTCTGCTCTGCAAAATATACTGTTAAAAAATAAGTCACAGACTGAACAAATATCTTTGCAAAAAACATACCTGATAAAGAACTGGCATATAAAATATACAAAGAATTCTTAAAACTCAACTATGAGAAAGCAAACAACCAGATTTTAAAAAATGGGCAAAGGATCTGAACAGATACTTCATCAAAGAAATACACATATGAAAAATGTCCAACATCACTTATTAGGGAATTGCAAATTATAACAAAATACCACTACGTATCTATTAGAATGGCTACAACTCAGAACAATGACAGCACCCTATGCTGGCAAGAATGTGGAGCAACTGGAACTCCGCTGCTAGAGGAATTCATTGCTAGAGGTATAGCAAAATGGTACAGCAACTTTGGAAAACAGTTTGGCGGTTTGCTATAAAACCAAGTCTACTCTTACCATATGATCTTCCACTGCATTTCTTGATATTTTCCCAGTTTTCTGATTTGTAAACTATGTCTATGGAAAAGCCTGCATATGAATATCTTAGAAGATTTATTTATAACTGCCAAACTTGGAAACAGCCAAGTTGTTCTTGAATAGATGAAAACCTGTAAAGATCAGCTATGAACACGGATGTACACATTTCTCTTCAAGATCCTGTTTTTCATTCTTTTAGTATGCAACCAGAAGTGGAATTACTATTACTGTTAATTATATTTTTAATTTTTTTGTGAAACTATTACACGGTTTTCCACCATTCTGAATAATTACACGCCATTTTAGATTTTCACTAATGGTGCATGATGGTTCCAATTTCTTCACATCCTTACCACTACTCATTGTTTTGTTTTGTTTTTAAAATAGTCATCCTTGCAGCATTATTCACAATGGCAAAAATGCAGAAGTAACCCAAATGCTCACTGGCAGATGAACAGATAAGAAAAATATAGTATATACATTCAATAGAATAGGTATATACATAATGGGATATTATTCAGCCTTATGAAAGGAAATTCTGACATATATTACAACATGGATTAGCCTTGAGGACATGCTAAATGAAATAAACAGGTCACAAACACATAACTACTGTATGACTCCACTTATATGAAACACTTAGAGCCGTCAACAGCACAGAGAGAGAGCAGAATGGTGGTTACCAGGGGCTTGGGCTAGGGGGAATATCAGGAGCTATTGTTTAATGGGTACAGAGTTTCAGTTTTACAAGATGAAAAGAGGTATGGAGATGGATGGTGATGAAGATTGCATAGCATTGCGAATGTATTTAAGATGATTGAACTGTATACTTAAAAATTGTTAAAATGGTAAATTTTGTTTTATGTATTTAACCACAATAAAAAATGGGGAAAATCACTATATCAACCCATGAAAAGATTTAAAGGCATATTGCTAAGTGAAAAGTGATAAGGGACATGAAAGCCAATGCAATGGGCAAAGTTTCAGCATTGCCTTTTTCTCTAGCTTTGTTAAGATACTCTTGAACTAAACTGTAGATATTTAAAGCATACAACTTGATAAATGTTGGCATATGAATATACCTGAGAAACTATTGCCAAATCAAGGTAATGAACATTTCTATTAATCCCAGAGCTTTTCTCATGCTTATTTGTAATCCACCCCATGTGCCCAGACAACCACTCATCCACAACTACTCACAATGGATTGGTTTGCACTTTAAAGAATTTTCTGTAAGTAGATATAAAATACCTGCTCTTGCTTTGTCTGATGTTTTGATTCAGCATAACTATTTTCAGATTCATCTATATTGTTGGCTGCATCACACACAATAGATTCTTTTAATTCTTTAATCAATTCTTTTTAATTACTAAATAGGATTCGAATAAAAGGACATACCACTATTTGTATATCTATTCATCTGTGATGAATATTTAGGTTGTTTCCAGGTTTTGACTGTTAAAACTAGAGCTTTTAGGGGCATTTCTGCACAAGACTTAAGTGGACATATCTTTACATTAATCTGGAATAATTGCCACAGAGTTTAATGAATGCCTGAATCATATATTGAACTTTCAAGAAGCTGTGAAATTGTTTACCAAATAGTTGTACACTTTACATACTTATCAGCAGTGTATGTGTGTTATAGTTGTTGCATACACTCACCAAGACTTGGTATGTATAGATTGTGTGTGTGTGTGTGTGTGTGTGCGTGTTTTACTGTAGCTATTCCAGTGGTTGTAAGTGGCATCTCAATTTGGTTTTAATTTTTATTTCTCTAATGAGCAATGATGTTGAATATCTTTTATATGCTTATTTGACATTCATATATATTTTGAGGTTAGTGCCTGTTCAAGTCTTTTGCTCACTTAAAAAGTTTGGTTGTTGTCTTTTTCTTATTGAATTGTAAGAGTTCTTTCTGTATTCTAGATATAGATACTTTGAGGGATATATATGTATATTATACATATATACATCTATATTACACATATATACATGTATATTATACATATTATACATATATATCCCTCAAAGAACCTATATTTAGAATACATATATTACATATGTCACAATATACAGATATACTGCAAGTGTTTTTTTCCAGTCATTGACATAGTTTTTCATTTTCATAGCAATGTACTTGTAAAGAGAAGTTGGGTGAAGTCCAATTTGTGTTTTTCTTTTCATGTTGAAGGATCATGTTTTTAGTGATATATCTAAGAGATGTTCGCCATTTGAAATTATGAGTGTATGCCATCTTATATACATTGCAAAGTATAATTTGAAGTTAATTTATTTGTATGTTGATATCCAATTTTTCTAGCACATTTTGTTTAAAAGAGCTTTTCCCACTGAATTGCCTATGTACTTTTGTCAAAAATCAATTGATCATATTTGTGTAGGTCAATGTCTGGAATGTCTATTCTGTTATTCTGTTCCATTGATCTGTGTATCTATTCTCGCATTTGACAGTGGTTTTTGAGGTTACTTTAAGATACAAATTGAAAGAAAAAAGAAATTAGTTTTATTATAAAACTTTTGAGAACCATGTATTTTGTATTTCAATATTGAAGCTCAGTGGAAATTGCAAAAATTGTAAGCATCACTTCATAAACACATATATGCATTAAAATCTAATTATTTGTTTTTAATCTTTCTATTTGGATAAAGTATAATGGAAAATAAGTACAAATCACCCGCTTTTGAAATAGTCATAACCACATGTATCTCATCTTTTGAAAGATGTATTTTTATGGATTACATTTTTTATTTCTGGAAAGTAAAGTGAACTTTGTGATGTCTTTTCTCTATATTTTTGGTTGGAATGAGTAACTAGAATTCCTCTCCTAAATTAGCATTGAATAGCATTCTGTAGAATATTAAAAAATAAAAATCAAAGAATGAGTTACTGAAACTCCTCATAAACCAATTGCAGATACAACTGAAATTGACCATTGCATTGGTGAGAAATCAAGATGTGATCTCCTGGAGGATACTTTTAGAAGCATGTTTGGTTTTTGTGAGTGAGAGGTTAGTGAAGATTTGAATTTCAAAAAGTGAAAATATTATCTCAAAGTGGTAAATAACAGAAAGCCAGAAGGAGCAGCCACCCAGGAAGCTGCAATATCACATTAAAAGTTTTGACTTCGCAGCAACAAGATCACATAGTCAGCATTTTAGACGTGATTGAGAGTTCTAATTTCACAATGCATCATCTTCCTGTTTCACTTTGTCACTGACTGACATAAATGTAAGCTGATGATCTGTTCAACATCAGATTTGTCATCTTCACACTGGCCTCTGTATATTCTCATCTGAGATAATCTTATACTGCACTACTCCCCGCTAAAATCTTCCATTAGGTTATCTGAAACACCCTACCATTTCTTTTTTTATAAGCAGTTGCTCTGCTTCTATGTCTTAAAATAAAACTGGATTATTTTCTTAGAGCATTAACTCCTAATACATCACTGAATGATTGAGGGAAAGTAAAAGGGTGAATATGTATTCTCTTTGATTTCCTTTGCTATTTTGCTTCATCTCATATATTTTAGAATCATATAAAGGATTTGGGGAGAATCCCAAAAGAAAAGAGTTCTTTTCAATTTGAACTTAGTTTTATTATGATTCATATGATACACTTAGCAAGGTAAATTATGTTGCCTAGATCTTCTACTGCCTTGCTATTAGTTTGCTTAATATATCAGTTTCTGAGATTATTTTAAATTTCCAGTATTATTGTATATCAATGTTTATTTATGTTACAATTATATTTTGTTTCATAATGTGAACATGACTACATGTATCAGTATAACATAGCTGTTAGAACTAAGAACTGAGACTACATGTATCAGTAAAGCTTGGTTGTTTGTCCTTTGTATGAGAAAGATGAGAATTTAACATCTGCTTCAGAATATTCCTGCTAATTAATTTTTCTGAGACACTTACCTGCTCACTGGGGCAAACAGCTTTCTTGTGAAGCAGTTTTACTTATTAATATTTCCTTCAAGAACCTCATCTCACTATGCCCACCAATCCTAAACTATTACAGCACAAATTTTGCTCAATTCATTTCAGTTCTCCATCTTAACAGATATCTTAAATTACTTAAGCCTAGACTCTAAATCCTATAAATATTCTCCCGTTTCTTCCACCTCTGACATATGATTAAGACTATTAAGGGTCGGTCGCGGTGGCTCACGCCTGTAATCCCAGCACTTTGGGAGGCCGAGGTGGGTGGATCACGAGGTCAGGAGATCGAGACCATCCTGGCTAAAATGGTGAAATCCCGTCTCTACTAAAAATACCAAAAAAAAAAAAAAAAAAAAAGTTAGCCGGGCGTGGTGGCAGGCGCCTGAAGTCCCAGCTACTCGGGAGGCTGAGGCAGGAGAATGGCGTGAACCTGGGAGGCGGAGCTTGCAGTGAGCCGAGATTGCACCACTGCACTCCAGCCTGGGCCGCAGAGCGAGACTCCGTCTCAAAAAAAAAAAAAAAAAGAAAAAAAGAAAAAAAAGAAAAAAAAGAAAAAAAAAGAAAAAGACTATTAAGGTAACATTATCCCTAACTGTGACAAATTTAATAAATTCAACTTTGATTTATCTATAGGTTATCTGATGGTATGTTGGGAATTAAACAATAAATTTAGGGGGCTTAAAATTAATGTTTGCAAATTCAAAAATATATATGTTCAGTTATACTTAATTTAAATGAGCTTTATATATATAGATACGTTTTCATAGTTTTGATTCTTGTATGATTTCTTTAAACTCATCCAATTCAGCAATGCTCTCTTCATCTATGTCTACTTTCTTGTTTAACCTATCTCTCTCTCTTGCATGTATATATGCAAGACATATCTATCTATCTATATATTCAAGAATATGTTTATATATTTTTTTAATTTCTAGAATATATATTTGTATTTTCTTCAAACGTAGCAGTTCTTTTTTCCCAGGTCATAAAATTTTGTTAATTTTGTAGATTCTTTGTCTTTTAATAATAAAAATATTTGTATAATTTACCTTTAAGGTAATTAAATTAATAATACATTGACAATATTGTTCTGGGGTGACAGCTTTAGTCTTTTTTTTGGCATGACCTGGCTGTCTTTTGGGCCAATTACATATCAGAAGAGTCTTCAGTCACTGAGTAACAGCTCTGCCTCAGTATCTTAATCACAGTCAATCATTGACTAAGAGCAGCTAAGAGGTGCGGCCTTGGTGCAAACATGGTGATGGATTTCAGGATGCAGCTACTTGACCCTTGGGTCAATTAACCCCATGTGGTTGGATATCAGCAAGATACATCCTTATGGCTGGCATAGATTACATAGCCTGCTCGTGAACCTGGGGTCCTGACCATATCCTAATATGAATCTAGGTTACAGGATGCAGTTTTCCTTTTCCCCATTCCAAAAACTGCTTGCTTCTTTGTAATCTGGTAATTAATTGGGAGATTAGTTTCCCATTTCTAGTGTTCGTAATATGTATGGCCACAACTCTTTCCCATAGAAGCATTAAACATTAAGATATGTTTCTAATCCCAGGACTATCATCAGTCTTTTCTTTCTTTCTCACACCTGATAATTTCTAGTTGTGATTTTCAAGCACTGTTACTTGCTTTACACATTGTTTAAAATATTTAATCCTATAATTTTATATATTTGGAGTGAAATGAAAACTTGCCCATGCTTCCTTAACATAACATCTTGATTGGAACTCTATTTTGGGAATTTATATTTTCCTATAAAATTGATCTTTTATTATTTTCCAAGTATTCATGTGTATATTATCATTTAAAAATATCTCCTGTATCTGCACTTAGTAATAGTCTGGGGAGAGACAAACATTGATCTTTAATGGCCGTGTGTCCTTCTTTCCAAGATGCGTGGCAGAGTAGATTGGCTGAGCTAAGCTTATTCAAAGAAGTACAGTGAGATCTTCGGTGATACTGGCCAGGCTGGTATTCCAACTCTCTAGCTGAGCTCCTGAAACTTTTCTAGATTACATTCTGGGCCACAAGTATCCCTATTATCCAGAAAACTAGGTACCTTTACATGCTCTTAGTCAGACTTGTAAATATCCATCGAGTGAAGGAGAGTTCCTCCTACTTGAATGTTCTACATTGCAGACCACTAAAAGGATCAAAGCATGCCTCTCTACAGAACAATCATAGAGGCAGAGAATCCTGTGAGCTCCTTTTCGTTTAAGTTGTTCTTAGTAAATCTTATCATATCTGACCATAGTATTCATTAGGACCTGTACAACACTCACAACTGAGACACAGCTATTAGGACTCATTCTGGATTCCTACAACCCCCTCTTTCTCAGTGTTTCTCATTTCCGACTGTTGGTATTTTGTTCTCATTCCAAATTGTGCATGATTAATTCTTCTCTTTGGTAATTATATTCATAACATTTGGATATTTTATGGTTTCATTTTGGTTTCAGTGAGCCAGACCTTGGGATTCTTACTCTTGTATTTCTATTTACATTTTCACAATTTCCTTTCTTCTCCTTTCCTTCTGCATATTTGCCAGAAGTTACTTTCTAATTGCTTTTCCTATCGTGGTTCTGGGCCTTAGTTATCAGTTGGTGAGTGCTTCATGTCATCATGCATCCTTTTAGATTAGACACAGATATTAAATAATTTTTAAAATGTCTAAAAGAATTTGATGTGAAACCATGCTTAGAAAATAGAGTGATTGGCTGGGCGCCGTGGCTTACGTCTGTAATCCCAGCACTTTGGGAGGCCAAGGTGGGTGGATCATGAGGGTCAGGAGATCGAGACCCCCATCATGGCTAATACAGTGAAACCCCGTCTCTACTAAAAAAATACAAAAAATTAGCCGGGCGTGGTGGTGGGCACCTGTAGTCCCAGCTACTTGGGAGGCTGAGGCAGGAGAATGGCGTGAACCCAGGAGGCGGAGCTTGCAGTGAGCAGAGATCACACCACTGCACTCCAGCCTGGGTGACAGAGCAAGACTCTGTCTCAAAAAGAAAAATAATAAAAAAAATAAAAATAAAAAAAGAAAATAGAGTGATTATTGGGAAGACCACGATAGGCCTAATTACAACATTTCTGTGCCTCTCAAATCAATTGACAATGAATATCAAAGAAAGCTTCTGGTCCTTTTTAGCACTATTCATTATTATTTTTTAAAGTTTATTAACTGCCTGCATATGTCAAGTGTAATAAAATGCCAACCAACAGTAATGAGAAAACTGATTCCTCACAGTCAGGTTTGCTTTCTTTCTCAAACACCATCTTCACAGAGATGGTTCACACTCAAGACTAATCTTCCAGATAAACTCCAGAAAACAGATATAGTGAGTTTGGGGTTGTGTAGAGACCCTTTGGCTGAAATACTGGTCATTCCCAAAGGTTGGGAATAGGCGTATTAGGAGCCTGTTACATTTGTAGTTTCCTCATCCCCCTCTGGATTCTGTCCTATGTTAAATGGCATGAAGCCCAAGAAGCAACCTGAAAAAGGGCATTGATGTAGATGAAGGGAGGTCTTTCAGCTTTTTACTTTATTTTTACATTCTTCTGCTAACTGCTCCTTTCTGTCCTGGAACAGGAAATTAGATTAAACTTCAAGATAAAGTTAGTGGTATACTTCATATAAGAAAATGGCTCTTTGTAGAAATAATATTTTTGCATATTTGAATTTATTGAAACACTTTGTGATGTAGAAAAGCTTATGAGGACCATGAGATTGCATTTACTATGAAATTATCACTACAAAAAAGTGGCCAGAAAAAATGAAATACAAGTTCTGAGAAAGGATCAACAAAGTTAAATTTGTGACAAGATACTGAAAAACAGAGAAAATAAGTATCAGTAAAATCGGAAGTAATAACACCATGTTCATGAAATAACTCGGTAGTTTTATTTCTAAAAAAGAAAAAATGAATAAGTATACTAAGAAATTCATTATTGGCAGGATCTATCCTAGCAAAATCCAAGGGAAGTAACAGAAATAAAACTATGCTACTTCCTGACCCCAGAAACTTCTGGACTCAGCTGTTTCTTAAACCTTCCAGTAGAATAAAAGAGTGAAAAATCCTGAAGGCTTATTCGGAAAATCAGGCACTACAACAGTGAGTTAAAGAAACCTCTTAGAATTCATAGGTCAAGGATTTAGAGAACATTAAAAAAAAAATGGAAACAGTCTATTCATTTCCCCTTTAGTGATTTGGCATTTGTAGGAGAATAAATGAGTTTAGGCAATAAACTGTATATCTTTGTAAGTATAGGTAGTCACTTATTAAGTGTGTACTCAAGCAATATTTCTACTGCAATAAACTCAAAGTACATTTCCAACATTTCGTAGCATCACATTGCATCTTGAACACTAAATTGAATTAGAACTAACAAAAAAGCTTTTATATGTCCTTCTCCCTTAATTCTTTATATCTAAAATAGCTTCAGAAAAAAATATGACTAATGGTAATGTGTGTTAGGGAAAGTATTTTTGATTTCACAAAATTTAATCCTTTGTTTAGGTTGACTTTAAGTAAGACTACTCTCAACATAATGTAAAAATATTTTAACCAAGGTAATTTGTCCTTTGTTTAGCAATTTTAGAAGGATTGTTTCTAGATAAAGGTAATTTAAATAAGGTCATACATGTTGGTATAATTGAAGTAAAATATAGCTTAATGGGATAGTACCTTTTTGAAGTGCTATTTCAGCAAAATTCTTTTCATATGCTTCACATAACATGATACTCAGTAAATGGAATCATCCACAATTCAGTCACAGTTTGTGTTTGTAATTCTGCCTTAGAAAAATTCTTGGTAAGTATACATTTATGCTTTAGTTACCACCCAACATTTTCTGAAGTCATGCATTTTATAGTACCAACAATAGCATAACATTTTTCCTAAGTACTAGACTGGTGCTCCCTTTAGTAAATTCTCAGACTTAAAGAATATACGAGCTGGAAGGAACCATGCAAATCATCAAGTATAACATCTAGCACCTTTTATGTCACAGAGTATCTAGGTTATAGAGATTTTTAAGTGATTTGCCTCCGGTTAATGATTTGCTGAAAGAGGCTCCTGGAAATCAAGTGTGAGCAGAAGAGGTATAGCTGGGGAATTTGGGTGCAAGGGCTCAAGTCTTCTCTTCTTACCTGTTGTCCTTTTCTTCATGTATTTATACATTCAACCAATATTTCTTGAGCATCTACTATACACTATTAGACTTAGATGATATGCTGGTAAACAAACAAAAAAGACAAACTTTTAATTCCTTAGGGAGCTTACAGTCGCCATTAATATCTAAAATTACAACTGTGATAACTATACAGCAGATATATTTGTACGTGTGTGTATGCGTCAAACACAGCATAAGTAATTAGGAAGGATTTTCTGAAGGATTGAACTGAGACCTGATGGGATTATTTGCCTTGGTAAAAGAGATGGTGACATGGGGTTCTGAGGGTAATACAGGAGGGAGTATTGTAAGCACAGTGGGTTGCATGAGGGTAGGCCCTGTTTCAGGAGCTGCTATTGCACTTTGAGAAATGAAACAAGACCAGTGTGTCTGGAGGACACAGTGAGGGGTAGGTCTCTGGCAGGTGAAGCTTGTGTGGAGTTAAGGAAGAGGTTCACAGGATCTGTAGTCTATTTGACTATGCCCTCAGAGGAATGGGACATCAAGAAATAATCATAACAGTGGGAAAAGAGATGTTGACATGGTCATTTGTCATTGTGTCTCAAAAAATAACTCCGGGAACGGAATTTAGAAGGAGTAGGGGAGAGGCCTGCCAAAACATTAGTAGACCAGTCAGGAAGCTGTTAGAATAACCCTGTATATTATTTTGGACTACAGTGGTGGTGAGAGGTGGAGAAATGAAAGAACTTAAAAGATTTATGAGACCATAAGAGCAACAGGATTTTGTGGCTGGATGAACACACAGGTAGTGTAGAGGGAGTTAATTATCAAAGACGATTTCTTGGTTTCTAATTTGTATAATAAAACACATAGGAGTATAACTGGCTGATTTAGATAATACCGAAAGAGGTTTAGATGTAAAATTTGGTTATGAAGCTTTTGAGACATTCGAGAGGAGGTATCAAATACATTTGCAAACACAGAGATTTGGAACTTAAAGGTCTGATATGGAAATGAGATTGTAGATCACAGGTGCTCTTCATTGAACCATATTGCCACTGCTCATTTCACATACTGTTTCATCTAAAAGGGGCAAAAATGTGTCTGGTTAAGTCAGGGGAAATTGTGCTCATAGTCTTTGAAAATATTATTTTTATGTATTAAAGGACCCAGAACATCAGATAACACACGATTTTGAGCTTAAAGTACATTTAATTCTCTATATTAAATTTTTCTTCTTGTCTATTCAGTTTATATTTTCATAGAATGATTTCTTCAGTTCCATATACTACTGTAGCTTAATTCTTACTTCTTAGGCCCTTTTGTGCTCAACCGTTAGGTAGTTTCTTCATCACTGGTTGACTCTTGGCTGGTTGGCTTTTTATTTCTTTTGGCACTTGGAATAAACTCTTCACAGTCTTACAGGGGAATGTGATTCTGGTTATTTGTAAACTCATTGTACACTTTTTGTCTTGGAGAACTATTGAGTTTGCCTCTCCATTTCTCAAACTCTACTTATTTGTTCGTTAGTTGAGAGAATCTAGCATTAGATGGTATGAAAAACATATTTTTCTTTCTTTAAATTTAAGTGGTGATGGTTTACAGTTTTTCAAATGTAACAGATATTATCTTTTTCTCTCTGTTTTCTTGTCCTTCATAATAAGTTCAGTACTCTGACATTAGGAATATTAGCTGGAATGTTAGAGTTTAAAGAAAGCTTTGTGGAATGGGAATTTGTTATCTCTAACTTCTTGCTTAAAAATATCTTAATACTGCTGTGCTCCAGATGACATTTTAGTGTTACTTTCATCTAATGCTATGTTAATTACCATATGTTCTAAAAGTTAATTTGTAATTGATGTTTGTCATTGTTTCTTTAGCCTCCTCACCTCTTGCATCTCCTTCCTTACACTCCTGCCAAAATTCAACCATGAGCTCAGTTCTCCATGGGTACTTCTACAGTGTTATCAGTAATTGTACTATTTGAAAGCTTATAGTTTTTATACTCACACAATTTAGTTACAACCAACTACCTTTCTAAATGTTTTTTTAATGAAACAAAATACGCACAGGACACTTGCTTAAAATTTTTGATGATAGTCTTTTTATAATTTCATATAGTAGCCAATCCTCTTTCCTTAACAGATAACTTAGAGGTATTTGTTATACTTGTTTATGTTGAAACTAAATAAGCTTTTTAGAGTAACTTTTAAATTATTTGTGTAATCCTCTTCTTATTGTTTTAGCTTGCTTTTCACACTTATAATTCATTCATAAATTCTGTGTATTTGCTGGTTTAATTAAATTCTTTGAGTTGATTAAATGATGGCCCTGATAACCTGGTATGTTCATGGTCATATGAACATGATATGTTCAGTTTGGCTTGTGCTTGTTAGCTAGACTCAATTTCCAAACCTCAGACTGTACTTCTGAGATCAGGCAGCTTTCTTGGGTTTTCCTTGTTTGTTTGTTTGTTTTCTTTTTTTGAGACAGGAGTCTCGCTCTGTTGCCCAGGCGGGAGTGCAGTGGCAGGATCTTGGCTGACTGCAACCTCTGCCTCCCAGGTTCAAGCGATCCTCCTGCCTCAGCTTCCCGAATAGCTGGGATTATAGGTGCGTGCCACCAAGCCTGGTTAATTTTTGTATTTTTAGTAGAGACAGAGTTTTGCCATGTTGACCAGGCTGGTCTCGAACTCCAGACCTCAGGTGATCCGCCTGCCTCAGCCTCCCAAAGTATTGGGATTACAGGCGTGAGCCACCGCGCCCAGTCAGGGTTTTCTACTGTTAGTCATAGTAGAGACTAGGCAAATAAGTAGCTAAATCAAATACTACACTTTATTGCCCTGTAGGATGTTAATCAGTTCTGAATCCAATGCAGCAAACTTATTCTAACTTGCCTTTATTTAACTTCTTTTAAAAGTGTAGTCGTATAAATCTGTGATATGTGTTCATTTTCTATTTTATAAGCCAGGTCTTAAAAACTTTTAAAAATTACATTTCAGCACTTTGGGAGGATATTCTCTTAGATGCTTAAGTGGACTAATAGGATGGAGATACAGTCAACTATGTCTCTTGTGAAGTGTCCCTCATAGGCTGCTGAACCTCGGTCCAGGTAAATCCTGAGCTGCAATGCAATTTCAACTTTGTGATTCTCTATTTCTCTAGATTTTATTTTTTTCCTCCCTCCTGATTTTGTGATTTTTTGTCACCAGTTCATGTATGACCAATAGATTATTTTCTATTGTTTGCAAGAGTGGTTAAGAACTTCGTTTTTCCTGATCATTTTGGTAATTTTTTGTTGAATGATGAAGATCTATTCTCCTTTCAATAAGAGATAATTGAGAATCTGATTAGTTGGTCTTTTTGTTTGTTTGTTTCTTGGTCTATTTATGACCCCAATCAATTAAGAATTTTATTCATAGCAGCTCCTTGAGATGCTGACTGATGAGTTTCTGTTTTTGTGCTTACTTTTATCCTATGGCTGGATATACAGAACTGAATCTACATGCTCTCTGTGCATCTGTGTCTGTCTTTTTGTGTCTGTAATTAATGAAGTCCTGGCTTCCTCTCCCTGTGTGAGTATATAAAATGTTTTTCTTCCGTGATCCCCAGCCTCCAAGGTGACCCTGGTTATCCCTGCCTCCTGATATGTATTTATTTATTTTTTTGTAGTTGTCTCCACATTATACCAGAGTTGGTCTGGGTGGCTAACAATTTCTGAGGGATGTGATGGTCATGTGATCTCTCAAATTAGGATATAAAGGAAGGTGGTGACTTCCATCACGGGTATGCTTTCTTACTCCCCCTTTCTCTTGCATCACATGCTCTGGAGAAAGGCAACTGCCATGTTGTGAGAAATGTTATGGAGAGACCCACGTGCTGAGAAACTGAAGCCCAAACTCAGGGACGAGCTTAAGCCTCCTGTGAGTATGTTTGGAAGTAGCTGCTGAGCTTTGAGATTATTCTGGCTCTGGACAGCAGTCTGACTGTAACCTCATGAGAGAGCCTAGCGAAGCCACCCAGCCATTTCTGTGTTTCTGACCCTCAGAAACTGTGTGATGTAGTAAAGGTTTGTTGTTTAAGGCTACTAAATTTGGGGGTGATTCTTTAAGCTATAATAGATAACTAACACCTCTCTCAGGAGAATATTAATAAATTAACATCTCTCAAATTAAAAATGCTCTATTCTGGTTGATTGGTAATGATAAATAGTTACTTATGTAAATTTGATATCCCTCAAACCCACAAAAAAGAAAAAATTTGAACTTCTAATAATTTACATTTGAAATTTAAAAAATTATGAAAACTGCTCGCTCCAAAATGTCTTAACACAAGAGCACAACGTCATAAAGTTACAATGATTCATTGCCCAAATTATGGTAGTGTAATAATTTTGGTTAAACGAATGATGCCTATGTTTTTCCCTTGATTTTTAGCAGTAAAAAATGTTAAATTAGAATACACTTTATTACTGGTAAAATAAGATTTGGGCCTTTCTCATAAAACTATGAGTTAATTTGAATTTTTTTCTACTATTTATAATGGTTCCCTCATAAGATAGACTAATCTTAATGTAACCTTTAAAATTCTAAAAAATATACATTTGTGTCCAACTAAATTGAATGATACTTCTGACATATTTTTGTATTTACTATAATTATGTTTTCCATATATGACTCTGAACATCATGTCCAAAACCTTTAGGTATCTTAAAATCCTGGGATAATATTAAATTGAAGTAAAGCTAATCATTTGCTACCTAGTGTCCAAGTAATGATTCTGACCACAGAGGCATTGATTAGTAAGCATAATCATATGCTTATATATGTTACTCTTTTTATGTATAGGTAGATCTCTGGAACATATTAATAAATGTATTCATTTTCCCTATTTTAAGAATGTGTAAAGGGGTGTGTAGCTCTAGAAAATTCTGAGCTTTTCTAGTTTACTAAAATGTTTGTGTATGAAAATTTTCAATTACCTTCCTCATTTTTTTCTGTGAAATATTAGTACTTAGGTTAAGAATAATAACTGAGGTGGTTATTTGAGACTAAGCGTGTGTGTGTGCGTGTGTGTGTGTGTGTGTGTGTGTGTTTTGAGAAAGTGTATCACTCTATTGGCCAGACTGCAGTGAAGTGGTATGATCAGGTGTGTGTGTGTGTGTGTGTGTGTGTGTGTGTGTGTGTGTGTTTTTGAGACAGGGTATCACTCTATTGGCCAGACCGTAGTGAAGTGGTATGATCAGGCGTGTGTGTGTGTGTGTTTTGAGACAGTGTATCACTCTATTGGCCAGACTGCAGTGAAGTGGTGTGATCAGGCGTGTGTGTGTGTGTGGGTTTTGAGAAAGCGTATCACTCTATTGACCAGACTGCAGTGAAGTGGTATGATCAGGTGTGTGTGTGTGTGTGTGTGTGTGTGTGTGTGTGTTTGAGAAAGCGTATCACTCTATTGGCCGGACTGTAGTGAAGTGGTATGATCAGGGCTCACTGCAACCTCTGCCTCTGGGCTCTAGTGATCCTTTTACCTCAGCCTCCCTAGTAGCTGGGACTATAAGCCTGCACCACCACGCTCAGCTAACTATTTTTTATTTTTGCAGAGATGGGGTCTCACTGTATTGCTTAGGCTGGTCTCAAATTCCTTGACTCAAGTAATCCATCCACCTTGGCCCCCTGAAGTTTTGGGATTACAAGCTTGGGCCACTGCTCCCAGTCAAGACTAAGCAATATTGACAGAACATCACAACTATCTTCTCAAGTTGTCGAATGGGAGTTTGTTTTTCAGAAAATCAGATAATAGGTTTGGTCTAAATAAAGTATGTTTGTTCTAGAACAGGAAAGATAATACTGAAGGACAAAACTTCCGTATTTGTTCTAAGTTTTAAAGGGTATGAGGAAACGGAATAAAATTTACTTCAGTTTGTAATATCTAAATCAAAAGAGAAACTAAGAAATATGTTAAATTTTGATAATTTTAACAGGAACAATGACAATTATGTTTGCTGAGTTTGACAGGCTTAGTCTAAGATTAATTTTTTTAAGAATGAGAGGAAAAATCTAAAACTTATACTACCAAATATTGATAACTAGAATTTTGTTTTCTCTTTATTAAAATTATGAGTTAGCTTTCAAACTCTTAAAAGATACTTAGTTACTATTCTTTAAATTTTGTATGATCAGTATAGACAACAAAGATTATTGCATGAAAATAATTTTCTCTGAGTAAACTTTGAAATGTTTTAATTATTAAAGAAAAAACTTTCCTCAGTTGTGAAAATGCCAGTGTTCTTTGCAAAGAGATAATTATCTTTTGTTTTATTTTTAAATATTTTATGATACCTTGATTAAATAAGTAACCGGTATTGATTCTATTTTAATCAAATAACCAAATCTTGTTTGGTTATTCTTTTGCATTTCCAAGATGAGACCTTAAAATCAGAAAAAGATATTCATCATGTCTTTTACACCTAAAAGCATCTTTGAAATTCCCAAAGGTCCCTGGAAAATAGGAAGATTTCATTTTCTAAAAGAGGGATGCTAGAAATAATTTGGTGCTGTCAGCATGCTCCATATGTCATAATTGGTTCAACACTACTGGAATGCTCGTATGTAAAGAGTTACATACTAGAAAGGTCAAATCAGAAGAAATGTTCAGCTTTCCATAGGATAAGATTGTGTTGGTAAAATAGTACACAGAATATATTATTTTCTTCAGTTTGAATATTTGAAAATACTCAACAGACTCACTTGGCATACTCACAGGAGGCTTTTATTTAAAAGTAAGGAATATGGTGCAGTGGTGCATGGGAGGAAAAGAATGTAGGCAAGTGTCAGGAGTCCCAGGGACTTTCTGCAGCTCCAGCTCTCCTGGGGCCCTTTCATTGAGCACACAGGGCCCAGCTGAATATCTGCCTTATTTTGCCAACATCTGTGGGAAAAGTCTTGATTATAAGACAGCTCACTGAAAAAGTGTTTAGTTAATTTTTAAGTAATCAAATAAGACTTGTCAAACAATTTTGGTCCATTCCAAATCTTCAGTGAAGAAACTAACCCTGAAGTGGCCAGGGGAGTTTGGAGCCTTAAACTTCATATAATTAATTACACTGTCTTTATCTTGGCTAAGAGAAAAAAAAAAAATCAATAACAACAAAAATTCCATAAATATTCAGGCTTCCCCAGAGATACAAATAGAATGGCTTTTGAGTACCAGCTTGAAAGCTGACATTATTTGAATAATGTTCTGATTGAAAATAAAGTTCTTTGTAAATTCAGGGTTCCAGGGATCCTATCATTCCTGAAGCTGACATGTTTAATGAAAGCAGACTTCTGATTCAAGATTGAGCAGAAGGAGAATGAATGAAACAACTGGATAAACTAATAATAGAAATTTGCTTGTTTTTGTCAGGTTTGTCAAAATTCAGATGGTTGTGGATGTGTGGTGTTATTTCTGTGGCCTTTGTTCTGTTCCATTGGTCCATATATCTGTTTTGTTACCAGATCCATGCTGTTTTGGTTACTGTAGCCTTGTAGTATAGTTTGAAATCACGTAGTGTGATGCCTCCAGCTTTGTTCTTCTTGCCCAGGGTTGTCTTGGCTATGCGGGCTCTTCTTTGGTTCCATATGAAGTTTAAAGTAGTTTTTTCCCAATTCTGTGAAGAAAGTCAGTAGTAGTTTAATGGGATAGCACTGAATCCATGAATTACTTTGGGAGGTATGGCCATTTTCACAATATTGATTCTTCTTATCCATGAGCATGGAATGTTTTTCCATTTGTTTGTGTCCTCTCTTATTTCCTTGAGCAGTGATTTGTAGTTCTCCTTGAAGAGGTCCTTCACATCCCTTGTAAATTGGATTCCTAGCTATTTTATTCTCTTTATAGCAATTGTGAATGGGAATTCACCCATGATTTGGCTTTCTGTCTGTTATTGGTATATAGGAATGCTTGTGATTTTTGCACATTGATTTTGTATCCTGAGACTTTGCTGAAGTTGCTTATCAGCTTAAGGAGATTTTGAGCTGAGACAATGGGGTTTTCTAAATATACAATCATATGATCTGCAAACAGAGACAATTTGACTTCCTCTCTTTCTATTTGAATATCTTTTATTTCTTTCTCTTGCCTGATTGCCCTCACCAGAACTTCCAACACTATGTTGACTAGGAGTGGTGAGAGAGGGCATCCTTGTCTTGTGCCGGGTTTCAAAGGGAATTTTTCCAGTTTTTGCCCATTCAGTATGACATTGGCTGTGAGTTTATCATGTATAGCTCTTACTATTTTGAGATATGTTCCATCAATACCTAGTTTATTTAGTTTTTTTTTTGTGGTTGTTTGTTCAAAATGGTGTCTTTTCTTCTTAAGATATTTTTCTATCTTTTTTTTTATTATACTTTAAATTCTGGGGTGCCTGTGCAGAACCTGCAGATTTGTTACATAGGTACACATGTGCCATGGTGATTTGCTGTACCCATCAACCCATCACCTACATTAGGTATTTCTCCTAATGTTATCCCTCCCCTAACCCCCCATCCCCTGAGAGGCCCCGGTGTGTGATGTTCCCCTCCCTATGTCCATGTGGTCTCATGTTCAACTCCTACTTATGAGTGAGAACATGTGTTTTTAGCATGAAGAGGTGTTGAATTTCATCGAAGGCCTTTTCTGCATCTATTGAGATAATCATACTGTTTTTGTCAATGGTTCTGTTTATGCAATAGATTACATTTATTGATTTGCAAATGTTGAACTAGCCTGGCATCCCAGGGATGAAGTTGACTTTCTAAAATTTTAATTTATTTTTAATTTTTGTTCTTCTTAAGATATCTTTAACCTTTAAGTTACTAGATTTTTTTTTTATGAAATAAAAGGGAGCAATTTCAGTTATATGTAACTTTCATTGCCTCCCCTCCAGATTTTAGGAACAGATATGTTTGTTCATTTCCCTTCACTTTTATGTAATGCATTATTTGCACAAGTTATATGAGAATGTGTTCTCCTTTTAACCAGGATATAACTGGACAAACTAATTGTACAATTGAGGCCACATCTACTAGAGAATCATACTTTAGAGTGATTGTCATTTAATTAGATATGCCAAGCCCAGCCTGCTATTCAGAAAAAATGGTTGATTTTATATGTGGAGCCAATTTCTATAGAGCTCTTCTGAGAAAAGGGGCTGTGTAGCTGGCTAATAGGGTCCCAGTCTCAGAGATGGCAATGGGGGCCACTTTCTAGCAACTTAGCAACCATAGCAAATTTATTGACTCTGAAGAAGGTTCATGAAAATATGCAGGTACTGCAGGTGAAGTCTGGTGGGAAGAGTGTCTTGGGCTTGGTTTTATAACCATGGGATAGAAGAGCAAATAATAGAGGCTGTTGGAAGGGCAATTCAAGATTATGATGAAAATCTAGACAGGAGTAAGTCATCTGGCCTTAGGAGTTACAGAACAAACTCAAGGAAGCTATTAGTATTAACACTTCTGATGTACCTAAATAAATAATAGGCCACACGTGATGGGACCAGCCTTTTTAATGGAAACATTAAAAATTCTTGAAGGTTACTGTGATCACAAGGAAAGGGGGGACTGTTAAGAGTCTTGATTAAAGGAATCAAACTAAACAAAGTTACATGGTAAATTGTAGATTTTAGGGCAGTTGAGGTGCAAATAATTTCTGTCTGGTAGCATGCTCTGTGGAACATTCATCAGTTTTGTATTGATATGGAAAAAATTTCAGCCGAGTTATATTTAAAGGAGTTTAATTGCACAATGAACAATTCATGAATCAGGGAGTCCCCAGAAGTGACTCGTGCTAGAACAAATTTATAGACAAAAAAGGTAAAGTGACATACAGGAATCAGAAGTGAGGTACAGAGAGAGCGAGATTGGTTACAGCTTGGCATTTGCCTTATTTGAATGAAGTTTGAACATTCAGCAGCCTATGAGTGTTAGAAGTATGACTGCTGGGATTGGCCAACACTCAACTATTGTTACAGGTGTATACTATTAAGTTGGGTTTTCAATCTTGTCTGACTATTAAGCCAGGTTACAGTTTATCCTCAAGAACTCAAATACAGAGGTACGGACTCCTTCTCAGGCCGTATATAGTTTGCTTTAACAGTATGTAACCCAGTAATATTACTAGAAATTGTCTCAATATTACTAGACAATTGTCTTAATATGCTTGGCTCTCTGTGAACTGATTACTTCTTTGCTCATGCTATTTATTTATCTAGGAGTACATTTTCTTCTCATATGTTTTTAGCAAACAAATATTCACAATTCAATTATCTTATCATCTTTGGAGCTTTTGATAAGTGAGTAAACTGAATATGATAAGTGATTAAATTGAGATATATCTGCAGGAGAAAAAATCTTAAGAGATTATTAATATATCAGTTCTGTGGTGAAATGGGTTAGCCATCTGAGTTGTTTTCTTTAAGAGAACAATTTTAAAATCTCCAGCTCTCATCTGCTCTAGTGCTTACTAATTTCTCCATTAGATTTCATTCACTGAATTTTGCCAAGTACCCAACAATAAAATCACTTTTGTTATGTAAAAGGCTGTTTTTGAAAGCACTGCTGAATGTTTCCCATGAACACCAACCATTTTGATCAATTAATTAGCTATCACCTAGCGATGAATAAAACACGAGGCATTTTGAAGATTGGGGTTGTGAAAGGAAATTAAATGTCACGTCCCCAGAATCACTAAGCTAAAGGGAAAAGTCAAGCTGGGAACTGCTTAGGGCAAAACTTGCCTTCCGTTCTTTTCGAAGTCACCCCTCTGTTCACTGAGATGAATGCATATCTGATTGTCTCATTTGGAGAGGCTAATCAGAAACTCAAAAGAATGCAACCACCTGTCCTTTATCTACCTATGACCTGGAAGCCCCTCCCTGCTTCCAGTTGTCCCACCTTCACCTCGAGTTATCCCACCTTTGTGGACTGAACCAGTGTACATCTTACACACACTGATTGATGTCTCTTGTCTCCCTAAAATGTGTAATACCAAGCTGTGCACCTACTACCTTGGGCACATGTTGTTAGGGCCTCCTGAGGCTGTCATGTGTGTGTGTCCTCAAACCTTGGCAACATAAACTTTCTAAATTAATTGAAACCTGTCTCAGATTTTCAGGGTTCACAGGATTTAGGAAGTATCACAAGTTGGGGGCAGACTTTCATGAGAACAAATCTAGAAGCTATTCTACCAGGGGATGCTAGGTGAGAGGCAATCAGGTGGGTTATGAAGAGAAAGGGCAAGCAGGAAGTTTTCAGGATTTCTGAGATATAAACAACTAGTGTTGGCTCTTGTTTAATAATCAAACTATGTATTTTGTGTTCTTTAATATTCAACTCAATGAGTAAATTAGTCTTCGTTTAAGTGAAAATAATAGTGTTAGAATAAACTTTCCTTGATACATCAAAGTATTGAAAATTTTAAGTTGGCAGAGCCTGCTCTGAGGCATGCTTGTTAAGGAGTCTTGGAAACCAAAAAAGAAAGCGGATTTAATTGAAAAGAGCTACCCTCATTTCTCTTCTTGAAATCTATACCTTTTCCAATTAAGCCCTGCAGAAAATGTCTCTTTTCTTGCCTTATCTGTTCTTTGCAGTGGGATGAAAGACACCTCACAAAATAGTTGGAAGAATACAGAGATCTGAAGGCTACTAGCTGTGCTGTTAATAGGGAAAACAGAATAAGGACTCATAGTTCAGTAATATCATTTTCATCATGCACAACTTCAAACACACCACAGAGAGCAGTTTCTATGAAAAATCACACTCTTAGTTATGATGCTTTTTGTACTAAAATAAGAAGTCTGGCTGGAAGATTTAACCTTAAGTTTCAATGTGTGTCTCTAGATGTCATGTACAGTCTTCTAATTTGTTATGGCATATGGAAGCAACAATGTTATTTTTGTGAGATATTCTGAAACCGAATTCTCCCATTTTGGTTTCCTAGAAATGGGAAAAAAAAAGTAAAGAAGTCAGACTTCTAACATTCCTTTGTAGAAATCTAACATGTAAATGTCCTGCAACTTGCCTTCTTGCAAAAACCTATAAGACTTTAAGCTATGAAGCTATAAAATATGAAGTTGAATAGACATCTATAGTATGAGTATATATGCAATGCATAGTTGCCTATTTCAGTGTGCATTTAATTCTGGCATTCTTGATGTATTTATTTTATAACCTTCATATTTCATTAATTAGAATTGAATTAATATATTCTGAAATAAAAAGTATTTTTAAAAGAATTCATATTTTTTACCCTAGGAGCACAGTGTAAGTTAAATATGCTTGACAATGTTTGCATGACAATTTTGTCTTTGCAATTTTATGTGAATATATAAGGTGGAAATAGAATTTATATTTTATGTATAATGCTGAAGTGATTTAAAATATATAAAGATTGAACATTTAAAAGCTTATAAACATTATCTGTGAAACTAAATTATTTCTGAATAAATAGGCTTCCCATAGTTAAATTAGTCTCTAATTTCACATACATGCAACTTAGTGAAAGTTTTTCAGAATAAATATCTGTAAAAGATAAACATCATCCTATTTTTAAGATAAAAAATAATTTTTTAATTCTATAAAATGTGAGAAACTACTCAAAGTCTGATTACCAACTTTAGAATTCTTTTGAGATTGTAGGAGGCAACTGTGACATAAGAGTTACTAAACAGAACAAGGGAGAAAGAATTGCAGCAAGTTTCTCATTTTTCTCTGTTAAGAATTTGTTTCTGTTTTTTATTTTCAGTTGTTGTTGTTGTTGTTGTTTATAAATTTAACTTGATATGGTGGAGAATGAACCAGTAGATCAGGACTAAAACATCAGCTGAACTGGAAACATTGGTGTCTCTATGCTATAACATGCGTTGGTAAATTACAACAAATATGCCACATTTAGTCTGCCATCTAATTTATATATAAAGCTTTATAGGAGCAAAGTCATGGTCATTAATTTATGACCATGACTTTTCTTTATGACTTTTCTCTATGGCTGCTTTTGCACTACAATGGCAAAGTTGAAGACGTCTAACAGAGATCATGTAGTCCATAATGCCTAAAATATATAATATCTGGGCCTTAATAGAAAATTTTGCCCAACCTTACGGTGCAGAAATTATTCAAAGATGAGACCAATGATTGAAAAAAAATGTGGCTTCCAGAATTAAAAAAACAAACAAGCAAAATAGCAATACACTTTTTTTCCACTAACTTTATAACTTGAAGGGAAAGCTGTACAATAAGAAGTTTGATCAATTACTCAATATTTTATGAAGAATCTCCCCCAAGGTCAATAATATTCTAAGTCTTACAGAGAATACAGAAAGGTATTATTTTCAACTTCCAATTGTCATCATAAGAGAACTTCTGTGGTAGGAAAATAAAGCCAAATAACTTAAAATTGTCTGGTAGGATGTCAGAGAAAATTATCCCTCTACAAAAATACTGAGAAAAACAAAACCTGTCAAAATCAACTTTCTCTGGAAAATAGTAAAAGGTTTACAGCAACCAAGCAAATGCTGACCCAAGAAAGGGGCAACATTAAAACGATAAGAAAGCTTTGTTGCATTTTTACTTGCCATTGCTCCATCTCCACTTTAGGATGGTGATGGTCTTGAAATCAGAGGCCTTCATTCCCAATGTGAGACCCTGGTCCCTGCAGCAGAGTAGACCTTGTTCTCAAACAACTGTGTTTATCGTTTTTGACCTGCCTGTGGGCTGCCTGAGAAATTGACATAAGATAGCCTTTGTTTCATCTAACTTGGAAAGTGTTCAGGGTACAAAAGTGGCTATGCAGAGGTCATTTCATGAAAATATTAAAAGACAAATGAATAACCGTCTGCTACCTGGGGAAACAAACAAAAAACAAGCAAACAAAATGAGCAGTTAAGGCAAAACTTAAAAACACCAAATTCTGGAGGAGATATTCTTTGAAGAATTAGAACACAGAAAAACTCTTGTGCATACAGGGGAATTTAGAAAGCCACACTCAGAGCAGGATGCATGCTCAGAAAAAAGCTGAGAAGGCTGTACTCTTTGATCTCTGGCTGTTTGGCTTAATGCAAGCAGGAGTGAATACTAATGTTGAGTTGTAAATGACATGGCAAAGTGTTGAAAGAGTACATCTAAACAGGGTCAATTTGCAAAAATTAGTTAAGCTCTCCCTCATTCCCCCTTTTTAGGGGTTTCAAGGATTAAAAGAAATCTCTGTCCAAACACTAGTTTACCACAAGCTGAAGAAATAGTGACTTTGGAGACCATATGCAGCAAATCATACAGTGTCTAGACACACACACACACACACATACACACACACACACACACACACACACACAAGTTTAGAAAAGTCACCAAGTGAACAAACAGCTATTACCTAGAACTAGATAGAAAGCTATTACCTAGAACTAGATAGAATATTAGTGAGGAAATAGGGAACTTTAGTAACGATATAAACAAACTGTACCTCTCAGAAAAATGCAGAAATCTCCATCCTGTAACAACAGAATACACATTCTTCTCAAGTGTACATGGAACATTCTCTAAATTATATGTCAGGTCACAAAACAAGTCTCAATAAATGTGACATAATTGAAATTATAGAAAGTATCTTCTTCAATACAATAAAAACTGGAAAATTCACAATTATGTGGAAATTAAACAACATATTCTTAAACAAGCATTGGATCAAAGAAGACATTACAATGCGTAAAATACTTTAGGATTCACACTTCCTGATTTCTAAACTTACTATAAAGCTACAGTACTCAAAACAATGTGGAACTGGTATAAAGATAGACATATTAACCAATGAAATAGAACTGAGTCCAGAAATAAACCCATTTGATTTTGAAAAGGGTATTATAAGACCATTCAATAAGCAAAAGAATAGTCTCTTCAACAAGTGGTGTTGAGACGACTCAATTTCCACATGCAAAAGAGTGAAGCTGGATCCCTACCTCACACTCTTCACAATATCCAAAGTATTCCAAAGGTGGAAAACCTAAATATTCACCAACTGATGAATGTATAAATAAAATGTGGTATATACTTACAATGAAATATTATTCAGCCATAACACGAGATGAAGTACTGAAACATGCTACAACATGGATGAACCTTGGAAACATTATGCTAAGTAAAAGAAGACAGGCTCAAAGGTTATGTATTATATCATTCTATTTTATTTAATATGAAATATCCAGAATAGGTAACCCCATAGAGACAGAAATAGGTTGGCAATTGTTAGCGTTGAGGGGAGGAGAGAATGAGGAGTGACTGTTTAATGGCTACAGGGTTTTTCTTAGGGGTGATGACACTGTTTTAGAACTCAATGTGGATATTAATTGTATAACACTGTGAATGTAATTAATACTACTGAATCGCCACTTTTATGTTATATAAATTTTACCTTAATTTTAAAAACTAATCATTTGGGAAAATTATATTGATAGACCAAGATTACAAATTAACTTATAAAACTCTTACACATATGTTACCATTTAGAAAATGAGACAATAAAGGTAGCATTCAATTATTTACTCATTTACTTATTTAACAAATATTTATTTAGCATCTTCTATATGCTAGAGTCTTTTTAAAGCTTTACAGATATAGCCTACGTGACCAAATAAAGTTATTACTTTTTTGGGATGACATTGTAGTCAGGGTAGACAGACAAAAGTAAATAATTACATTGTAATCACAGGTTATAGTAAGGATTCTGAGAAAAAGAAAAGTAAAGAAACACAGAGTACGGGGTTGTGTGGTGCTATTTTAGATAGCATAGTTAAGGCAGGCTTCTATCAGGAGGTAACATTTCAGCAGAGACCTGCATGAAATCAGGAAGCACACCATGCATATATTTGAGGGAAGAACAATTTAGAGAGAGGCAATGGTAGATGCAATTAGTAACTGAGTAGCCAAATGTTTGGTGGGTTTGAGGAGCAGCAAAAAGGCCTGTGGCTAGAGCAGTTTTCTAGTTTGAGAGTGGGAGGAGATGTGGTAAGAAGCCAGAAGTTGCTCAGTTAGGATTTGTGTCTCTCATTAACAACTTTGAATTTGAGTGTGATGGGTCAACACAGTAAATGGAATTAATATTAACAGCACTTAATGTAACTTGAAGTATTAATACTGAAATATTTTCTTTTGACAATTTTTGTGAAATATTCTGGGGTCTCTTTTTACTGTAATTTCAAAGAAGTTGTGAAGTTGCTTTTTACCATACCAACGCTTACATTATACCTATGAAAAGGCTTTTTCCTGTATCTGTTCCTCTATACAGATTTGTTTGCTTTAGTTTTTTTTTTTTTTTTTTGGCTTTCAATTTTATGACTTGGAATTCATTATAATTCACATACTCTTCATTTGTTTTCCCACCATTGTAGGAAAAGTTTACACAATTAAAAATGGCTTTAAGAGAATTCCATGTAAAAGACATTTTGGGTTTGAGAGGAAACGTTATTGAAAAAGGGCCTTGATCCAGACCCCAAAAGAGGGTTCTTGAACCTCGCACAAGAAAGAATCTGGGCGAGTCCACAGAGTAAAGTGAAAGAAAGTTTCTTAAGAAAGTAAAGGAATGAAAGAATGGCAGAGCATCAGCATGAGCTGTAAGACTAAGTATGCTTCTAGCTATTTCTTGATTATGTGCTAAACAAAGGGTGGATTATTCATGAGATTTCTGGGAAAGGGGCAGGGATTTCCCACAACTGGGTTTCTTCCCCTCCTTTAGACCCTATAGGATAACTTCTGGATATTGCCACGACATTTGTAAACTGTCATGGTGTTGGTGGGAGTGTCTTTTAGCATGCGAATGCATTATAATTCACGTGTAATGAGCAGTGAGGACAACCAGAGGTCATTTTCATGACCATACTCATTTTGGTGGGTATTGACCAGCTTCTTTACCGCAACCTATTTTATCAACAGGGTCTTTGTGCCCTGTAAATTGTGCCGGCCTCCTATCTCATCTTGTGACTAAGAATGCCTAACCTCTGAGAATGCAGCCCAGTAGGTCTCAGCCTTATTTTACCTAGCCTATTCAAAATGGAGTCACTCATGTTCGAATGTCTCTGACAGAAGTGATCTTATTACCTAAGATTAAAACAAACAAATAAATGAAACCTCATAGGAATAGATTAGTTCGTTCATGTCAATTTATTTAATTATTTAATATTATTTGGTGGATGCTTACTAGAGGACATAGAACAGCAGCAGCTCAGGGATGTTTGAGATAAACCATTCATCTATAAACAGTCACTGAATTTCTTTTCTGGTGCTTGAGGGCCTGTCCCCTATCACCATCATCATACATTTCAGAGAGTAGGTATCTATCACCTACTCTTTGAGAAGGTGAACAGTGTAAAATGAAAGAAACAAAGGAGCCGAATCTCTAATTCAAATGTAAAAATAACCCAAAGATACATACTTCTAGAACAACCTTTCCTGATAAGGAAAAAGCAAACAAAAAAACAGTCTGTGTTCTGGAGCTGATGGACCCTTGGAGACTGGGGGGAATTTTATAGAATTAAATAAAATATTCAACAGGGAGATGCAACTGAACTTTACTGGAGTAAGTAAAATGCTTGGGTCTCAACTGCCAGGAAAGTATATAGGAACCACTCCCAAAGTTCAGGCTATCCTGTGTGCAAGACTGTGGAACCCGTGTTCTCTGTGCACTTGAACAAATAGCTTTGTTATTTACATTCTGTCTAGTGAATCATTAAATTGCAAGGATAGAAGAAAGCAACAGCTGAAATCATATGTCCTGGATACTTACCATGAAAATACTTAAAAATGTCTCAGGAATCCAATGAACAGCCCCCACTCTCCGAGAGCAGATATATTCTTGACTGATTTTATTGACTAGTGCTGTTATTGCTAACTAGTGCAGTCCTTTCCAATTTTTTGGAATTAAATTATGGTCATCATTGGTATCGCAAGTTTTCATCTTTCCTATTTTCCAAATAAAGGGTCAAGAAACTTCATTTTTCAATCTGAATCCTTCTTACATTGTCTTATTTAAAAAGAATATGTTAGATGTATACAGACTAAAGTGAAATACAAGTAATTAATAAGGTTAAAAATGTAGTTCAATAATTCCTAGGGATGTTTCTATTTTAACAAGACTGAGAATCTTAAAATACAGAAATGATTTTCTAATAGTACATAGACCTGTCAACATTAAATCAATTATCAGATGCTGAAGATACTCTTGGGATACTAATGTCTTTCTATGGTCTTTGAAATGACATATAATTAGAACTATTTTTATGGCACTAGTGAATGTGCAGAGCACTAAGATGAATGCTGTTCATACTTCAACTACACAATTTATTTCACAGAAAACACTATCAAATTGTAAGAAATCAGCAACATTTTAAAGAAAATATTTCCAAAGTTTCAAAAATTTTATATTTAAACACACTAATGGCCACACTAATATTGAGAACAGAGTGAGTTACAGCAATGTTCTTGCCTAGAGGGAGATCTCCCACTAGTTATATTTTGCCCAAACTTACCCTGAGGAGATCTCTCCTCCAGCTCCAAGATTTCCACAGCCCCATCCTCTGATCTCAAAAGTGCAGGGTTCACAGATGAGATGATTGTCTCTGTAGAAAATCCCAAAGAATAAACAAACAAACAAAAACCTCTCAGAATTAATAGGTGATTATTGTAAGGTTGAGGATATAAAGTTAGTATGCAAAAATCAATTGTTTTGTAACACAATATCATTCATGATATCACCAAATACAATGAAATAAGTTTAAATTAAAATATGTAAAGTGTCTATGAGTGAAAAACAAAAAACTCTGATTAAAAAATCAAAGATTTAAATAGACATTTTCCAAGTCCATAAATTGGAAAAATCAATATTTTAATATATTTATTCTTCCCAATTTGATTGACATATTCAACAGAACCCTAATCAAAATCCTGGCTAGCTATTTTGTGGAAAACCACAAACTTGATCCTGACGTTTACAAAGAATGGCAAAAGATCCAGAATAACTAACATAACACTGAAGGAAAAAGCTAGAGAATTGATACTACATGACTTCAAGATTTAATATAAAGCAACAATAAAGAAGACAGCATGGTATTGGCCAAAGAATAAAGATATATATAAATAGATAAGAATGAAAAACCCAGAAATAGATCCACACAAATATAGATAACCGATCTTTGTCAAAGGTGAAAAGGCATTTCAGTGAAGAAGGGATAGTTTTTTTCAACAAATGATGCTGCAAGGATTGGACATCCTTAGAAAAAATAAGAAATCTAGAAAGAAATTACATATTTTTCAAAAATTAATTAATGATTAAGTTGTTTATTACCTTAATGTAAAACACAATAAAATATTCTACAGGAAATGAGAGAATATCATGTAACTTTAGGTTTTGGTCATTAGTTTAAGAGTATAATGCCAAAAGCATAAACCCATGGGGTGTTTATATAAAAGCCATTGTTAAGAGAATGAAATGACAGCTATAGACTGAGGATGTTTTATAAAAGCCATTGTTAATGAAATGACAGCAATAGACTGAGGATATTACTTTTAAAAACATATATCTGATAAAGGACTGATACCTAAATTATGCAAAGAAGACTTAAAACTCAACAATAAGAAAACAAATAACCTATTAATAAATGGGCAAAAAAGCCATCTGAAAAGATACCTCACCAAAAAGGATATACAGATGGTAAATAAAAGATGCTCAACTGTATTTGTTATTAGGGAACTGCAAATTAAAACATTGAGATAATACTACACACCTATTTTAATAGCTGAAATCTAAACAAACTGACACTACATAATACCAGCAAGGATGCAGGGCAACAAAAACTCATTCATTGCTACTGCAAATGTCAAATGGTATTGTTATTTTGAAAGACAGTCTGGCTAAAAGCTACATATAGACTTACCACACAATTCAACAAATGAGCTCCTGAGTATTTACCCAACTGATTTTAAGACTTTATGTCCACCCAAAGATCTGCACTTGGATATTTTTATAGGTTTTACTTATTATTACCAAAAGCTGTAAGCAATTAAAATGTCCTTCACTAAGTAAATGGATAAACAAGACTTTGGTACATCAAGACAATAGAACATTATTCAGTAATTAAAAAAGAAATGAGCTATCAAGCCATAAAAAACATGCATATCACTAAGTGAAAGAAACTAATCTGAAAAGATGACATGCTGTTTCATCTAATCGTATGACATTTTGGCAAAGTCAACTTATAGAGGGGGTAAAGAGGTAAGTGGTTGCCAGAGGTCTAAAGGGAGGGAGAAAGGGTTGAATAGATAAAGCACAGAGGAATTTTAAAGGAGTAAAACTATTCTCTACTATTCTTTGATGGGAAATAGGTAACATAAGGCATTTGACAAAATCCAGAAATTTATAGTACAAACAGTTTATCTTAATTTATACCAATTCAAACAGTTATTTAGAAAGTTGGAGGAATCCCAGAAAGAAATGCAGAGTAGGACAAGATAATCCAACTGTACAACAAATGTATAAAACAACCCTACTGAAAAGAGTGAAAGGAAAAGATGCTTATGTTAATAATTTTGGAAATGAGCAGAATCTGTAAGACTAATGGAAAAGCAACTGCAAAAAAGCACTATATTCTAGTTGATAAAGTTGTTTTCCAAAGGGGATGGGTTAACAATTCTGATACTCCTATACATGAACATTACGAATTGAACAATTAAGTAAATTGGTTGTAGATGATGGAAGACTGGTTTCTCATTGTTGAAGTTGGGCTTTATAGATAAACAAATGGAGGAGGTAGGAATGATCTATGTGGTACTTGATTAGGATGGGAGATATCACTATGAACTCAAGTTTTACTACATATAGACAGAAATGATTATGTATAGAAAAATTTATAAATATGTGTATACATTAGTGACATACATATTTCCTTGCTTTGTCAGTGGACAAAGTCTAAAAGTAACAACAGTACCTCAGTAGCAAAAACACACCTAATGCACAGAAATTGGTTTCTAATGTTGTTTAATAAAAGAAACAAAGACTTTTTGGAGAAATGACTGATTTTAGGACTGGGTAGGGTAATATATAATGCAAGCCTCGAGCATTGTGTCAGAAAGTAAGAAAGTGCTTAAAAATTGATGACATGATGGGGGTGTGCCAAAGGGCACAGGAGCCTACTTAAAGGTCACCCAGTGTCCAAAGCTAGAACAATTTGAGCAAAAAATCAGTCAATCAATAAAAAGTAGTAATGGATTATAACCCAAGTATAAAATAAATATTCATAAGTCCATACTGTTATAAAGAAGTGATTATATGCTTTGTCAGTGGACAAAGTCTAAAAGTAACAACAGTACCTCAGTAGCAAAAACACACCTAATGCACAGAAATTGCTTTCTAATGTTGTTTAATAAAAGAAACAAAGACTTTTTGGAGAAATGACTGATTTTAGGACTGGGTAGGGTAATATATAATGCAAGCCTCGAGCATTGTGTCAGAAAGTAAGAAAGTGCTTAAAAATTGATGACATGATGGGGGTGTGCCAAAGGGCACAGGAGCCTACTTAAAGGTCACCCAGTGTCCAAAGCTAGAACAATTTGAGCAAAAAATCAGTCAATCAATAAAAAGTAGTAATGGATTATAACCCAAGTATAAAATAAATATTCATAAGTCCATACTGTTATAAAGAAGTGATTATATGATCTAATAAATGGGAGAAGAGACAAATCTCCAGAGCCAAACGATTCTAAATAATTAATGTTGGTATGCTGCCCACGAAGAGGAAAGAGGAGCGTAACTCCTCACCACTTAAGTACATTGTGACTTCCTTCTAAAAAGTACAGAACAGAGAAGAAAAAAAGTAATGCTACAGTGGAGAAGTCTGACAAGCACTATCTCAGCTAGGTGATCAAGGCCAGCATCAACAGTCATAAATCATGATGATAGTATTTACTTTTGATAGTATGTAATGACAACAGCGATTCACCTCCATGGCCTTCCTCTCAAGAACCCATCATCCCAGAATGATTAAGAGAAATACATCATACATATTCCAATTTAAGGCTCTCCAACTGAAGCCCTGACTAGTACTTCTCAGAACTGTCAAGTCTGTCTTGAAACAAGGCAAGTCTGCGGTCTTCCCACCCAAGAAAACATGATAACTAAATGTTGTGTGCTGTGGTATTCTGTATGGAATCCTGGAACAGAAAAAGGACATTATGTAAAAACTCAACAAATCTCAATAAACAATGACAAATTAATAACATTTCAATATTCATTCATCAATTATAAAAAATGTATTATACTCCTTCAACCTGTCAGTAATGGGGAAACTGGGTGCAGGGTAGAGTATATAGGAACTCTTTGTGGTATCTTCTCAATTTTTTTCTGTAAATCTAAAACTATTTTGAAAGTATAAAGTATATTAAAAAATAGATTTGAAACAAATATTAAAACAGGAGCAACAGACATAAAGCTATGGTGTTTTACGCAAACTAGAATATATGATGAACATACTAAAAATGCCATTAACTAACATCTAAAAGCTCACTATACCATTATTATGAGGTTTATTATGGAAAAGAGTTTATAAAATATAATGATATAAAATAGTTACCCTGGTGCTTTCAAATGGAATGACTTAGAGTGTAAGTCCTCTAGCTGTATACTTTCACTAAATTGTTTTGACTATATTTATATACATTTTAAATCAACTTGTAATTTATATTTTAAAAAGCTTATGGATTGTAAGGTTAGTATTATGTTGAATCCATAAATTAATATGGAAAGAATTTACATCACATCTTAACAATATCCACGAGCATTTATTTGGGCCTTTTAAAATTCTATCTGCAATGTTTTGTTCTGCCTTATCAGATATTTGATTTGCAAATATTTTCCACCAGAATATGTTCTGTCTTTTAAATTTTATAATGCTATCTTATGAAATCAAAAGTGTTTAATATTGATAAAACCAAATTATCAATTTTTCCTATTCTCAGTTGTGCTTTTGGTATCTTATTTATAAAACTTTTACCTAATCCAAGGTCATGAAGATTCATTCCTATCTTCCTAGAGCTTTAGAATTGTTATGCTTCTGTTTAGGTGTATGATACGTTTTTAATTAAGTTTTGTGTATGGTGCGAGGTAAAATTGAAATTCGTATTTTTACAAGTGGATATTCATTGCTGATTAGTTTCTCAAAATGTTAAACTAACTGCATATTCCCGGGAGAAATCATGCTTAATGATGTATGCTTTTTCACACATTTTATCTTCGTATATTTTCTTCACAATTTTAAGCATGTTTTCTGTTTATAAAGGTATTAGTTTATAACGTTCTTATAGTATGTTTGTCAGCTTCTGTTATAAGAATTCTGTTGGTTCAAATCAAATGTTTTTTATATCTTGATTTTTAAAAGAGTTTGTGGAGTTGGATTTTATTTTTTCTTACATATTTGAAAGAACTTATCAGCAAAATTATCTTGAACTGGGGATTTCTTTGTGGGAAGATTTTAATTTATGATTTTAATTTCCCTAATTGATAAAAGGATGTTCCTATTTTTTCTTTTTTTCTTGGTTCAGCTTTGGTAATACTTCGTAAGGTTCGTTTCTTCTAAGTGGTCAAGTTTATTAGCATAATGTTGCTTATAACATTTCCTTATTTTACCATAGCTATCAATGAGATCTGCAGCAATATTCTCTCTTTGAATTCTGGTATTAATAATTTGTTTTCTCTCTTTTTCCTTGATCCATCTTGCTAAAGATTTACCAATTTTATTAATATTTTCAAAGAACCAATTTTGACTTTGTTTACTTTATTATTTACATTCTTCTTTACTGTGTACTCATTTTATTAATTACTGCTTTAAACTGTATTTATTCCTTATCTGTTAGCAGCTTTTGTGGTGGATGATGAAATCTTTTATTTGAAGTTTTCCTTTTGTTGCAATAGAAACATGTACAGCTTTACATTGACTTCCAAGCACTGTCTTATTTCAATCTACATATGTTCTTGCTGTTTTCTTATCATTCATTTAAAATATTGTTTATTTTCTTTGCAAATTTTTCTTCTTGAAAATAATCTAGATATTTGTTTTCAATGTACAACTAGCTTATAATTAAAATTTAGTTGATAATCACTTTCCAAATTAATTTTCTTATAGTCAAAGAATATGCTGTATAAGATTTTAATCTTTTAAAATTGATGGGATATGTTTTGTGACACAGCCTATCTTGTTAACTATTTTGTGGCATATTCCCATATTCCATGCACACTTGAAAACTGTGTTTATTCTATAGTTATTTTGTCTCATGTACTATAAATATGTCAATGAAATCAGAGTGGTTCATAGACTCATTCAGATTTTCTATACCTTTACTGATTATTTTGCTTAATTTTTGTTTCAGTTACTGAAAGAAGGGTACCTAATTTCTTAATGATTATAAACTTGGCTATATCACTTATTTGTTCCATCAGTTTTTGCTTCATGTGCTATGAAGATTAGGTAGGATATGCATAACCTTAAAAGTCTTTTAATACTTTGCATTGAAGTCTATTTTGTTTGAAACTGATACACTTTTTTCAATATTTTATTATTCAAGCTTGCATGGTATAGTCTTTCCATCTAGTTTTTTGCAACTATTTGTGTCTTTTTAATTAAAATGTTTCTTTTGTAGGCAGCATATAGTTGTGTCTTGTTTATGTATCTAGTCAGGCAATCTCTGACTGTAATTGGGAGTGTTAGGAGTCTAGTTGTACAATTTTTTTTTTTTTGTTTTTGAGACTGAGTCTTGCTCTGTCACCCAGGAAAAAGTGCAATGGCTAGTTGTCTTCTTTGGAATTCAGAGGCAATATATTCCTCATTTGGGTGTGTCACTACATCCAATTTACTGAGTATTCCCCGAAGTTGCTAGTTTTGACTTGGGACCCAGAAAAAGAAAAGGCTCTGCAATGAATCCGGTCTGCTGTGAAAGCCACTGTCACTTAAGCCCTAAGATCCAGCAAATCCAATGACTGTTGAAGTGTCTGTGGCAGATAAGGATGCTGTTTGGAGCCTTTGACAAGCCTTTATTGGTGAATCACAACACTGGCTCTTATGATTTTGTAGCAAAATCCTGCTAAAGGATAACTAATTTTCTTTTGAGAAACAACTCTTGACCTGCTACCGGGCTTTAGTAGAAACAACACTTAACCATGGGCTACTGAGTGAGTTACCATACAACCTGAGCCGCCCATCGTGAGCAGGGTCTTATCTGATCCATCAAGCCATAAAGTTGGGCATGCACAGCAGAACTCTGTTGTCAAATGGAAGTGGTGTATATGTTGAGCCTGAGATAGCACTAAAGGCACACATAATTTATATTAAATGTAAGGGAAATCCTCCCCCGCGGACAGAACTTCGGGCAGTGCACCTGGTTGTTCACTTTGCCTGGAAGAAGAAGAAATGGAGAGACATGTGATTATAAACCAGTTCTTGTGCTATGGCCAGTGGTTTGGATGGATGTTCAGGGAATTGGAAGGTACATAACTGGAAAACTAGTACCAAGGAAAAGTGAAGAGGAAAATGTGAATAGTCCTTTCTGAATGGGCAGAAAATGTGAAGATGCATGTGTCCCATGTCGAGTTCCCACCAATAGATGATCTCAACAGAAGAGGATTTTAATAATTAAGTGATAATTAAGGATGAGCCATTTTGTGGGCACCAGTCAGCCCTTTTCCCTAGCAACCCTGGTCATCACCCAATGAGCTCACGAACAAATCAGTCATGGTGGCAGTGATGAAAGTTATGAGTAGGCTTACCAACATGGACTTACACTCACTAAGGCTGACCTGGTTACAGCCACACTAAGCACCTAATCTGCCAGCAGCAGAGACCAACACTGAGTCTTCTGTGTGGAACTGTTCACTTGATAGATCAGCCAGCTACCTGGTGGCAGGTTGATTACACTAAACCACTTCCATTGTGGAAGGGGCAGTATTTTGTTCTTACTGGAATCGACACTTTGAATATGAATTTGCCTTTCCTGCACACAATGCATTGAATCTGTAGATTGCTTTGGGTAGTATGGACATTGTATCATTATTGATTATTCTCATTCTTGAACTTGAAATATCTTTTCAATTCTTTGTATCCTCTTCAATTTCTTCTTCTCCTTCCCCTTCTCCTTCTCCTTCCTCTTCCTCTTCCTCTTCTTCTGTTATTTCCACAGGTTTTGGGGGAACAAGTGGTATTTGGTTACATAAGTAAGTTCTTCAGTGGTGATTTGTGATGCACTCATCACCCGCGCAGTATGTACTGAACCCAATTTGTAGTTTTTTATCCTTCATCCCTTCCCACCCTTTCCTTCTGAGTCCCTAAAGTTCATTGTGTCATTCTTATGCCCTTGCATCCTCATAACTTAGTTCCCACTTATGAGTGAGAACATACAATGTTTGGTTTTTCATTCCTGAGTCACTTCACTTAGAATAATAACAAATGGAAAAACATTCCATGTTCGAGGATAGGAAGAATCAATATCATGAAAATGGATATAATCTCCAAAGTAATTTATAGATTCAATGCTATCCTCATCAAACTTCCATTGGCTTTCTTCACAGAATTAGAAAAAATGACTTCAAATTCAATGGGGAACCAAAAAAGATCCCGTATAGCCAAGACAATCCTAAGCACAAAGCACAAAGCTGGAGGCATCATACTACCTGACTTCAAAGTATACTACAAGGCTACAGTAACCAAAACAGCATGGTACTGGTACCAAAACAGACATATAGACCAATGGGACAGAACAGATGCATCAGAATAATGCCACACATCTACAACCATCTGATCTTTGTCAAACCTGACAAAAACACACAATGGGGAAAGCATTCCTTATTTAATAAAT
Source organism: Macaca thibetana thibetana (assembly GCF_024542745.1). Taxonomy (NCBI): domain Eukaryota; kingdom Metazoa; phylum Chordata; class Mammalia; order Primates; family Cercopithecidae; genus Macaca; species Macaca thibetana. Next base: position 61,104,069 of record NC_065595.1, read on the forward strand.
GGTCCTGGGAAAACTGGCTAGCCACATGCAGAAAACTGAAACTGGACCCTTTCCTTACACCTTATACAAAAATTAACTCAAGACAGATTAAAGACTTAAATGTAAGACCTAGGACCTTAAATACCCTAGAAGAAAACCTAGGCAATACCATTTAGGACATAGGCATGGGCAAGGACTTCGTGACTGAAACACCAAAAGCAAAGGCAACAGAAGCAAAAATAGACAAATGGGGTCTAATTTAAACTAAAGAGCTTCTGCACAGCAAAAGAAACTATCATCAGAGTGAACAAACAACCTACAGAATGGGAGAAAATTTTTGCAATCTATCCATCTGACAAAGGTCTAATATCCAAAATTTACAAAGAAATTAAATTTACAAGAAAAATACAAAAAAAAAACCATCAAAAAGTGGGCAAAGGATATGAACAGACAGTTCTCAAAAGTAGTCATTTATGCAGCTAACAAACATACATAAAAAAAAATCTCATCATCACTGGTCATTAGAGAAATGCAAATCAAAACCACAATGAGATACCATCTCATGTCAGTTAGAATGGCGATCATTAAAAAGTCAGGAAACAACAGATGCTGGAAAGGATGTGGAGAAATAGGAACGCTTTTACACTGTTGTGGGAGTGTAAATTAGTTCAACCATTGTGGACAGTGTGGCGATTCCTCAGGTATCTAGAACCAGGAATACCATTTGACCCAACAATCCCATTACTGGGTATCTACCCAAAGGATTATAAATCATTCTACTATAAAGACACATGCACACATATATTTATTTCAGCACTGTTCACAATAGCAAAGATTTGGAACTAACCCAAATACACATCAATGATAGACTGGATAAAGAAAATGTGGTATGTATACACCATGGAATACTATGCAACCATAAAAAAGGTTGAATTCATGTCCTTTGCAGGGATATGGATGAAGCTGGAAAACATCATTCTCAGAAAATTAACACAGGAACAGAAAATCAAACGCCACATGTTCTCACTCATAAGTGGGAGTTGAACAATGAGAACACATGAAGGAGGGGAACATCACACACTGGGGCCTGTCAGGGGATAGGGTGCTAGGGGAGGGATAGCATTAGGAGAAATACCTAATGTAGATGACAGGGTGATGCATGCAGCAAACCGCCATGGCATGTGTGTACCTATGTATCAAATCTGCACATTCTGCACATGTATCCCACAACTTAAAGTATAATAAAAATTAAAATAAAAGAAAAAAGAAAAAAAAGTAGTGAGTTTTTGAACATTATCAGACAGCATAATCTGATTGACATGTCTAGATCACTCTACAAATAAATGCAATCTTTATAAAAGCTTACAAACTATTCACAAAAATTGCCCATATTCTGGACCATGAAACAATGATCTCATTACATTTAAATTATAATTGGTTGTAGTATATTTAAAGTCTCAATAAACTTAAAATTTGTATCATCATTGAATTCAACTAGAAATCTTGTAAAGTCTGAAATATTTCAAAGCATATATTCAAAATAATACTTTTAAATTATCAAATGGTCAAGTAAAAATTTGATAATTATTTAGCCAGACCCACTGAGAACACAGAAAGGAAACCATAAATCATCTCGATCAGGAGCAAGAGAGATGATGTCACAACAGGTCCTTTAGATTTACAATGATATTGAAATAGTATTATTAACAACTTTAGGACAATAAATTCAACAACTTAGATAATATTGAAAATTCCTTGACAGATACTAACATTCAAGAAGGTATAGGTAACCACATTGTCTTGATTAAAAATAGTAAATATTTTAGACAAAAATCTTTATATAAAGAAAATTCCAAGTATCTGTGAACTCACTGGAGAATATTACTGAACATTTAAGAAATAAATAATATAAATTATCTATGAAATCTCTCAGAAAATTGAAAAGAAGGAAATCCTTTCCAACCTATGCTATGAAATCAATATTATCCTGTTACTAGATTAGAAACAGACATTATAAGAAAAGAAACTACAGACCAATATTCTTCATGAACGTAGATGCAAACATTCTAAACAAGTTGTTAGAAAATCAAATCTTACAGTAGATAAAAAGAATAACACAGAATGGCAAGGTGTGTTTTATCTCAGGAATACAAGGTTATTCTACTATTTGAAAAACGATTGATGGAAAGTCAGCAACACACAGAAGTCAGCATGTTGTCAGCAACACGCAGAGTAGGAAGCCCTGGACGTTTCTTCCCTCCACAAGCACACTGCTTCAGCAACAATTCATGGTCAAATTCCTTTTGTGAGAAATCCAGAAGAATATTTCTGCAAAGATTAGAGCAGAAATAAACTATATAGAGAATAGAAAAACCATACAAAAAATAAATAAATACTAAAGGTTGGTACATTGAACAGATAAACAGCTAGAATAAGAGTGAAGACTCAAATAAATAACATCAGAAATGAAAGAGGGGAAATTACAACGAATGCCACAAAAATAAAAAGAATCATGAGATTACTGTGAACAATTAGACCCCCAAACCCTGGAGAGCCAAGAAGAGATAGAGAAATTCGAAGAAACATACAACCTAACAAGACTAAATCATGAAGAAATAGAAAGTCTAACAGACTTGTACTTGTATGGAGATTGAATCAATAATCAATAACTTCACAGCAAAGAAAAGCCAAGGACTTTCCCACAAAGAAAAGTTGAGAACCAAATGGCTTCACTGGTGAATATTACTGAACCTTTAGAGAATAATTTATTCCAATCTTTTCAAAGTTTTTCAAAATAGTGAAGAGGTGAGAATGCATTGAAACTCATTTTATGAGGCCAGCCTTACCCAGATGCCAAAGCCAAAGATACCAAAAAAAAAAAAAAAAAAAAAAAAAAAAAAAAAAAAAAACAAGAAAAGAAAACTATAGGCCAATATCCCTACTACAGATACCAAAAAAAAAAAAAAAAAAAAAAAAAAAAAAAATCCTCAATGTAACACTAGCTAACTGAATCCAATAGCATATTAGAAGCATCATATACTATGACTAATTGGGATTTATCCCTGGAATGATTGAATGTATGCAAATCAATTTTTTTAATCCACTGTATTAACAAAATAAAAGCTACAAATTATGTTATCATCTCACTAGGTGCAGAAAAAAACCCCAGCATTTTACATGATTCAACATACCTTCCTGATAAAAACTCTCAAAAAGCTCAGGAGCCTCAAAGAAGGTACCTCAACATAATAAAGGCTATATATGAAAAGCCAATAGCTAATGTCATGACCAAAAATGAAAAAATTAAAGTGTTCCCTTTAAAGTCAGGAACATGACAGCCATGCCCACTCTCCCATTTATATTCAACATAGTGCTGGAATTCCTAACCAGAGCAACTAGACAAGAAAAAGATGTAAAATGGACCCATATCAGAAAGAAAGAATATTTTTCTCATTTGCAAATGACATGATGATATATGACTACATATATATATATATGTGTATATATATCCTAAAGACTCCACCCTAAAACTGTTAGAACTAATAAATGAATGCAGTAAACTTACAGGATACAGATTAAACATACAAAAATCAGTTGTGTTTATATACATGAACAATGAACTATCTAGAAAGAAAATTTCAAAAATAATCCCATTTCCAATAACACCAAAAATTATAAAATAGGAATAAACTGAGGATGTGAAACATTTGTACAATAAAATCCTCTAAACATTGATGAAAATAATTAGGTAAACACAAATAGAAAGACATCTTCTCTCTGGACTGGAAAACTTAATATTACTAAAATTTTCATACTTCTTAAAGCAATCTATCTATTTAATGCAACCTCTGTCAAAATCACAAAGTCATTTTTAACAGAAATAAATAATTCTATAAATCACAGAGAATGAATGACCATGAATACCAAAATAATCTTGAAAGGAAAGAACAAAGCTGGAGACACCACACTTGGTAATTCCAAAATATATTATAAAGCTATAGTAAATAAAACAGTCTGGTATTGGCACAAAAACAGGCATATAGACCAGTTGATTGGATAAAAGAGCCTAGAAATCAACCCACATGTATAGGGTCAACTGATCATCAACAAGAATACCAAGAATACACAGAGAGGAAAGGACAGTCCTTCAACAAATGGTGTTGGGAAAACCAGATATCCACATGCATAAAAATGAAATTGGACCCTTATCTTATATCAGATAAAACAATTAATTCAAAATAGATTAAAGACTTAAACATAAGGTCTGAAACTGTGCAACTCCTAGAAGAAAATATGGGGGAAATGTTTCATGACATTGGACTTGGTAATGATTTAATGAATACAACATAAAAAGCACAGGCATCAGAATCAAAAATTAAAACATGGGACTACATCAAACTAAACAGGTTCTTCACAGCAAAGGAGAGAATTGACAAGAGGAAAAACACAACATATACAGAATGGGAGAAAACATTTGTAAACCATATATCTGATAAGGATTACTCTCCAAAATATATATGGTATTTTTATAACCTAATAGCACAAAAAATTCATCATAACCTGGTTAAAAATGGGCTAAAGACTTGCATAGATATTTTTCCAAAGAGGACATACAAATGACTAAACAGGTATATAAAAGGATGTTCAATGTTACTAAACATTAAGGACATGGAAACAGAAATCACAATGAGATATCACTTCACGTTTGTCAGAATGACTATTATCAAAGACAAAAGGCACATGTTGGTGAGGATATGGAGCAACTGGAACACTTGCACACTGTTGTTAGGAATGTAAATTAGCATAGCCATTATGGAGAACCATATGGAGGTTTCTCACAAAATGGAAAACAGAACAATCATGTGATCTAGTAATCCTTCTGCTGGGTATTTATTCAAAGAAAAGGAAATCAGTATCATATCATAGGGATACCTGAACACCCATGTTTATTGCAGCACTATTCACAATAGCAAGATGTGAAATCAACCTAAGTGTCTATCAATAGATGGGCATATAAGGAAAATGTGGTACATTATATATATATACACACACACACACACACACACACACAAGTATATACTATAAAAAACTATTCAGCCATTAAAAAGAATTAAATTCCATCATTCATGGCAATAGAGATGGAAATGGAAGACACTATGATAAGTGAAGTCAGCCAGGAACACAAAGTTCAACACTGCATTTTGTTACTCACATGGAACTAAAGAAAGCTGATCTCATAGAAATAAAAAGTGGAACAGAGAATACTAGAAATCGGGAAGGGTAGGGGGAAAGTGGCACAGGAAAATATTTGTTGAGGGATACAAAATTCAACTAGATAGGATGAATAAACTCTAGTGTTCTATAGAACTGTAGGATGACCATAGTTAGCAATGATATATTATGTAGTTTTGAGTAGCTAGAAGGAGGATAGTAAATCTTCCCAACACAAAGAAATAATGTGTATTTAGAGATATATTTAGATTGGAATGAATGTAGTAAAACTGATTTTGTTCATGGATTATATGATTGTTTATGTAGAAAACCCAAAGAAATCTACAAAAAAATCTGCTACTACTAATAAAGTGGGTTTATCAGGGCATGTTACAACCTTAATATGCGTAAGTCAATTATATTTCTATATACAAAATAATCAGATATGGAAAATTTTTAAGTACCATCTACAATAATAATAAAAAGATAAGAAATATGTATAGGTAATTCTGAGAACTTTAAGGTCTTATGTTAAAGATCTAAAACTGAAAAATATGAAATACTACTAAGAGAAATTTAAAACCTAAATATATGGAGAAATACACTATCTATAGGTTGAATGACCCAATATTGTTTAGATATAAATTAGTCGGAAATTGATCTAAGGATTTAATACAATCTCAATAAAATCTCAACAGATGTTTTTGTGAAACACAACAAAATGATTAAAAGTTAATGTGGAAACACAAAGCACTTAGGTTTGCCAAAACAAATTTATAAAAGAAAGAAGAAAATCAGAGGACAAATATTACCTAAGACTTATTAAAAGCTGTGGTAATCAAGGCAGTTTGGATATTGGCAAATATAGATCAATAAATAAAAGAAACAGAATAAAGTCCAGAAATAGACATATATATTTAGGGAAAACTGATTTTTGACAAAGAAGCATAGTCAGTTCAGTGGAGAAAGAATAGTATCCTCATCAAATAGTGTTCAAACAATTTGAAAACCATATGTAACAAAATAAAACAATGAAAACAAATTTTGATCCATATCCTGTACCATTTATAATAATTAACTCAAAATGAATCATTGGCCTAAACATAAAAGTTAAAACTATAAGACTTTTAACATAAAATACAGGAAAATATCTGCAAACTTGGGTGAGCAAGGAATTCTTTCTTTTTTAAATTTGAGTGACAATTTATATAAAAACAATTTACATTAAAGTTACATTTAGCTGTACGAAGAGGTTTTGAAATAAATCAAAGTAGTAGCAATAGACCACTTAGCTATTTTGTTGATTGAAAGTAAATGCAAAAAAGAAATCCTATTACTTAGGATACAAAATGATAAATTTATTCTGCTTTGGATATCTACCTTTCAAATATATATCTAGTCTAATTTTCTTTGATATAAGTATTCTGTAATTACTGAGAAGGAATGTCTAACATATTAACTCAATATTTAGCAACTACTAATTTCCTTGATATGTTTCACAACTTCCCTTGACTCTAAATAAGATTCTTTTTAAAGATACATTCCTATTTCCAGGTTTCGTATTTTCTCAATAATAGGTCTAATATTTTGTTGCTATAAATGTACTAATATATTTTGTTGACACACCTCAGCAATTAAGTGAGTATCCTCATGAATAAAGCTTAGACTTTATACTATAAAATTTAACCAATATTACATAGCAGGATTTGACACAAACTTTGGTTTGGTCTAAGTTACAGCAGTGTTGTTTTGATTAAAAGCCTTCAGGAGATACAATTCACATACCATATAGATCATACATTTAAAAATATACAATTCAGTGGTTTTAACATATTTAAATATAAGTGCAACCATCCCTCCACAGTTATTTTTAAAATGTTTCATCACTTCACAAAGAAATTCCATATCCCTTAGATAATAATTCGCTGTCCCACCACTACCCACCATCCTAAGCAACCACTAATCTACCTTCAACCTCTAGAGAGTTGCCTATTCTGCACATTTCTTTATTATTATTATTATACTTTAAGTTCTGGGATACATGTGCAGAACATGCAGTTGTTACACAGGTATACACTTGCCATAGTGGTTTGCTGCACCCATCAGCCCGTCATCTATATTAGGTATTTCTCCTAATGCTATCCCTCCTCTAGTCCCCTACCTCCCGAAGGCCCCAGTGTGTGATGTTCCCTTCCCTGTGTCCCTGTGTTCTCATTGTTCAATTCCCACTTATGAGTGAGAACATGTGGTGTTTGGTTTTCTGTTCCTTTACTGGTTTCTTGAGAATGATGGTTTTTAGCTTCATCCATTTCCCTGCAAAGGACATGAACTCAACCTTTTTTATACAGCTGCATAGTATTCCATGGTGTATATAAAAGAAGAAAGATGATAAATTTGGACTTCATAAAAAGTAAAAGCTTCTGCTCTTTGAAAGATGCAATTAAGGAAATAAAAAGATAAGCAACAGACTGGTAGAAAATATTTGCAAAATGTATATCTGATAAAAGACTTGTATTCAGAATTTATAAAGAATTATCATAACTTAATATGAAGAAAAAGCTGGGCAAAATATTTGAATAGAAACTTTGGTAAAGACTATCAGTGGTTTTCTAGCCATGGAGTGGAAATTACATGGTGACAAGAGGAAACTTTTGGGTGTGATGGCTATGTTCATCACCAATTATAGTGATTATTTCAAGGTAGTATACATATTTCAAAACTAATCAAATTATATTCAAATTCTATAGTTTATTTTGATGAGTAGAACAAAAGAAAAAATTTAAATGACTCCAGATGCCACACATTTATTCTAAGCAAATATTTTAATATTTTCTTCAGATAACATTGCTTATTGTTTAGTGTCTTGAGATGAGCAGAATTCTCTTCTTGACTTTGAAGATCTTTAAAGAGAATCACTATCACCTTTTTTCAGGGAAAGATTGTTATATTTGTAGTTTAAAATTACCTTCAGGGAACCTGGAACAAACCTATTGCAATGACACCTTATACACTGATAGAGCAGCTAATCTGATAAACGTCAAAAGCAGGAGGTGAACTTGTTGGATGAGGGTTGCTGCTAGCATGATTTACTTGGGGAAACAAATAACCTGTCAACTTCAGTAGTTGCTCATGTAATTGAGCTCGCCTGTGGGGAAAAAAATAAGTAGTTAGGATAGTTAACATTGATTTATAGATTTCTTTTCTCCCCTTCTCCAAGCAGGAAGATGGGCTTCTCTCTACTACCAAAAAAAGAGAAAGAAAAGAAAATATTACAGTAAACTCAGAAGTTTTTTCAGAAGTAGGAACAAGTCAGCTGGAATATACTTTCCATTGCTTCTTTATACAAGGTGAAGAAGAAATATTTGCAACATAGACACAGATTTCTAACATTAATATTTGTATGAAGAACAAATGAAAAGTAATTAAAAAAGATGAACAAACAAAAAAAGACAAGTATATATATAGTCAAACTTGCAATTGAGATAAAAATAAATACAAGTAACCAATAAATATATGAGAAAGTATTACATGTCAGAGAGATGTCAATAAAACAATAATTACAAGATAAATGTATGTCTTTAATTAAAAGGATAAATTGACATGCAAGAAAGCCTAAAATTATGAAATACTGTGTCTAAATGATCTTGAAGGTAAATTCATAAAGAAGGAAACAAATCATTTTAAAAACATCTCAAAAAATCTTTTCATTGCCTTGAATTTCTGACAATTTTCAGGAAACTGCAGTTTAGATGTGATACAAATATCATTTTCAGTTAAAAATTAGTCTGTATTACATGCTTCCTCATTAACTTGCCATCCTGTTGACAACCAGTCTTGTTATTTTTTGTGCTGTTAATTGTACACTGGGCTGTAATTTATTACTTACATTTTGATTACTTGTTATACTTGTTATACATTTTATACTTAGTTTTTACCAGCTTCAAAGCATTTTTTGTAAATAAAAATAAAGATAAAAACTCTAAACAATTCTAAAATAATGATTTTTTTGTATTTTTAAATAAAATAGCTTAAGTAGTACAAAATATATTTCATGAATCTGTTAAGAAAATGTTAATGATTTATTGCTGTATGCAGAAGTTATTAACACTGATGTCCACAGTGCTTCACCATTTCTCATTAGTGCACAAAGAATGCTAAGGCTCTGAGAACTAATGGATACACAACTAACATTAAGATGAGGAAAGAGTGGTTTGGGAAAGAAAGCAATTAAGAATGAGAGTAGTCAAGAATTAAAATCTAAAATGGCTTCCTTGGAGGGGCTATTCACTTCCTCATTTCCTTCATCTTTATAAATATACCACATAGTTACAGACTTTTTAAAGAATGCAATAAATGGCATTGTGAAGCATTGTGAACAGTTAGTTGGTAAATAGAGGGCTACTGGGGTGTTGTCAGATGATCAGTCTTGGAGAGTTTTATAGAATAGAGGCTCTCAAACACTGTTCTGGAATTCAGACCTGGATGATGACATAATAAATACTAAGGACGTCAAAAAAACAAAGATTTCTCAGACTTACTATCAAACATTTTGACTTGGCAAGTCTAAGCTGAGCCCGTGGATCTGTATTTTTAAAAGTCTACCCAGAGCACTCTGATCTTTAGAATACTAACCTTGAAAGATGTTAAAACAATTTCTTTAAATATATTGTTGTTCAGATACTTTGCATATTTTTTTCTAAATTTATTTGACCATAAGCCTGTTTCTCCAAGCATTTCAACAAACTGCTATTTTATGGGACACATTTTGAGAAATGCTATTCCACAGGATTAAAAGATATTTGCTGTGACTATGAGGTTTGCGAGAAACAGGTTTAAATGTAATAGAGATGGAAGAGTGTATGTATAGATACTGCTTTCTGCATAGTCTGAGGAAAGGAAATTCCAGGCAGAACATGAGCAATAAGAGAAAATGTGAAATAAATAAAGCCCAGAATGGGATTTTGTCTGTGAGGCTGGCAAAATTACAGCTTGGGGTTAAAATTAGAATAAGTCATTCCTTCCAGAAGTAATTTCAGGAAGCAACCAATTCAAAGAGTCTTCACCTATATAGTAGGCTCTATAGGGATGAATGGGAGTCTGTCCCTGTCCCCAGTGAGTTTGGGTAGAGTCTGACAGTGAGGGCAGGTGAACCCCATTGCAAAGAAGCAGTACTGCAAAGGCCTGTCAGAATCAGAAGGCAGAAGTATCAATCATTGCCAGTGTGTTTGGTTAGAAAGCAGTTTAAGGGAGACCTAATGTCTAATCACATCAAAATTGCTAGTTTTGTGATGATACCATTTCCATGAGGTGGTAACAAAAAGAGGGATGGGACTGTATGTCTACCTGCTAGAGATACAGTAGCTGTCAAGTTTTTCCAGAAGATGTTCGGAGGAGATGGTCATGCTCAAGATCCTTTTCAGATAAGCAAATGCTGAGGGAGTTTGTTACTACCAGACCCACCTTCTAAGAGATCCTGAAAGGAGCACTAAATGTGGAAAGGACTGTTACCAGCCAGTACAAAAACACACTTAAGTACACTGACCAGTGACACAATAAAACAAGCTGGCATAATAACCAGCTAACAACACAATGATGAGGATCAAATCCACACATGTCAACCCTAACCTTGAATGTAAATGAGCTAAATGCCCCATTTAAAAGGCAGAGGCAAGATGAATAAAAAAGCAAGACTCAATGGAATGCTGTCTTCAAGACACCCATCTCACATGGAGTGACACCCATAGGCTCAAAATAAAGGGATGGAGGAAAATCTACCAAGCAAATGAAAATCAGAAAAAGGCAGGGATTGCAACCCTAATTTCAGACAAAACAGACTTTAAACCAACAAAGATCAAAAAAGACAAAGAAGAGCAATATATAATAGTAAAGGGTTCCATTCAACAAGAACACCCAACTATCCTAAATATATATGCACCCAACACAGGAGCACCCAGATTCATAAAGCAAGTTCTTAGAAACCTACAAAGAGACTTAGACTTCCACACAATAATAGTGACAGAACTCGACACTTCATTCTCCTTTCATTCTCTTTGGTCTCTTCTCTCCTACCCTCCTGTCCTTTGTTTACTTTCCTTCTCCCTGCTTCCCCCACCCCACATTTTCTTTTTTTGTTTGTTTGTTTTTCTTGCCAGAAATATCTGGAATGACTAGAAGAGAACCCACAGGTTGCCACTTGGAGAACAAAAAATTTCCCCACAATTTCTCACTCCTTAGCAACGATTTGTGCATTCACTAAACAGCCCATCTGCCAACTGAGACTTTCACTATGCAACCTTTGTCTGTATTCCCACAATATTCTACTAAATCTCTTCTCATTCACAAATTTTAAGTATGATTCCAGTTTGTGTGCATCTTCCCAAATATATTTATTGTATCTTTAGAACAGGGATTGTATTCATTTACATTTTATTCCCAGCTTAGTGCTTGGTACATAATATGTACTCAAAATTATGAGTGATCTAAACTGGAATGGATGAACAAATAAAATGATTAAAAAAAAGAATTTTGTGAAGATAGTTTACTCAGATTCTTAGACCAGGAATATTTGCCAACAATCAATTATCAATCACTTAGTGTATATCTGATAATGTTTTATTGAGCAGATAAGATACTCCAGATTTCCTAGATAGAGTCCCAAGTCACTGAACAAGGGATGACCATCCTAAGGTGTATCTGTAGACCTTAAATGTAAACCCAGTTCAGCACAAAAGTAAACTCCACAGAACAAGACTGGTTGAAAAGCCAGATGACAATATAATACATATGTTTAAAACCATGAAGCATTTTTTTTGTACTACCAGGATTATTTAAATTTTCTTCTGAGTGTATCTGCTGCTGCTTTAGGACCTTAGAACTGAAACAAGATGTGGCATAATCAGTAATCTACAGCAAATCAACAGTGAATTTACTGGAATTAATATTTATTGATAATATATTATGTGCAAGTAGTACAGGTAAATCACTGAAAGATTGAGAATAAGGGAAAATCTTTTTAAAAAGCAAAAAACAAAACAAAAACAAAAACAAAAACTTTATTTTACATGAAGCCAAATTGCCCTCAGAGTAGGGGAACTGAAGTAACAGATTTTGAGTCTGTGAAGAGATGTCATTTGTAAGTAGGATACACACATTTCCACAGAAGACAAATGAAAAGAAGATAAAAACAGGCAGGAAGGGTGTTGGCTTAGCATAACCTTCAAGGAGTCCCTTATGAAATACAGCCAGCATGCCTATTTCTTGGAAAATGTTTTCAAGATTAACTCCTTAGCTACAGTCCTTCCAGTAAGTAGAAAGGCAGCTCCCCAGAGCTCACTTCTGGCTCTACAATTCTGGAATATTCTAGCGCTTTTTTAATGCCTCTCCTGCAGTGCCCTTAGCTCCTTTTATTAATATAAAGTTTGAAGTATTACAAGGAACATGTATCTATTTACATGGATGAGATATTCAAGACTTCTTCAGGCAAATCTACTTTAGTGAAAATTCTCTATTTTGAGTATCTTTGTGAAGGACATGACATAAAATACAAAAACAGACCTCATTTTTATAGTGTTTACAAGCATTTTCTTTCTGTGAAAAAGAAAAAAAAATTGAGAAGCAAAAGTCGTTTAAATAATCTTTTCAAGGTTCATCATCAAACTTTGATTAAAAGCTCTTATAAGGAAATGCAAATCAAAACCACAGTGATGATACCATCTCACCCCAGTCCGAATGGCTATTATTAAAGAGTCAAAAAATAACAAAGGCTGGTGATGCTTTGGAGAAAAGGAAACCCTTATACACGGTTGGTAGGAATGTAAATTAGTTCAGCCACTATGGAAAGCAGTTTGGAGATTTCTCAAAGTGGCTTAAAACAGAACTGCCGTTCTAACTAGCAACTCCATTAGTGGGCATACATCCAAAGGAAAATAAATCAATCAGCCAAAAAGACATGCACTCATATTTTCATGGAAGCAGTATTCACAATAGCAAAGATATGGAATTAGCATAGAGCCTATCAACAATAGACTGGATAAAGAAAATGCAGTACAGATACACCACGGGATACTACACAGCCATCAAAAAGAATAAAATCATATTTTTTGCAGCAACATGGGTGCAGCTAGAGGACATTATCTTAAGCAAATTAACACAGGAAGAGAAAAGCCAGTACGATGTGTTCTCACTTATAGGTGGCAGTTAAACATTAATTTATGTACACATGGACATAAATATGGGAGCAACAGACACTGAGGACTGCTGGAGTGGAGAAGGAGGAAGGGGACTGGGGGCTGAGAGGCTGCCTATCGACTGCTGGGCTCACCTCCTGGGTAACAGGATTTTCCATACCCCAAACTTCAGGGTGGTAATGCAGTGTCCCCACATGATAGACCTACACATGCACCCTGTGAATCTAAAATAAAAATCGGAGTTATTTTTTTAAAGGTCTTATAAGTTTTATTCTTTGACATTTTCACTTAGATCATCTTTAATGGCCAACATTAGCAATGGATGTCAATAGCCATTTCGCCTTGATCCTCTCTCCTTTCTGTTGTGGGTCTTGATATACTCCCCTTTTTGTTAAGGTCTTCTCTAGCATGAGATGCCCTCAGATGCTACCAGTGTCCAGCTGCCTCTGGGGAATTCACACACACTGTCCCCGCTGGAGCATGTTTATATCCACATGGTCCTTCCCACGTCTGCCACACATGCTCTGGCAATGCCAGAACACACACTTAGCAGAAAGCACGTTGCATTCACACTGTGCTTCATGGTAGTGTGTAGCTGCCCAACAACACTGATGAATGGTGGCCCTACCCCAATTTTGAAGCAGACACTGTAGTTTTCGGAGTGGTGGAAAGAGGATGTCTAGAAGAGCCCACTGCCACTGTCAACTGGACATGGACGTAAGCATAAGAGAATGACAAGCACTTAAATGTGATGACTTTTTAATATATAAATTAGGTCCGAATTGTTAATTCTATAGTTCTTTTATAATTTGCACAGGTTATGCTTCTACATAATTCATTACTCCTCAAAACAACCTTGTGAGTGAAATGGGACAGGTTATGATTCCAATAAAAACTCCTCATCTTCCTCTTGCACTAAGATTCTGTGGATCCCAAGTTCCTGTTTATGTCTTCTTTGATCATTGCTTCGCAGACTTGCATGTGGTGCAACTGAATCTCACACAAACACACAGCCGTGTTCACACATGTGTGCACACACCACACACAGATTGTCAAGCCCCTTCATCCTTAGCAAGCATGGTGCATTATGTCTGGGTCAGGACACTGCACAGGTGATTTTGACATCCTGCCATATTTAGGATATATTGTCCTTTGTCAGTGTTTCAGAACCCTTGTTACACATAAGAATCACCTGTAGAACTTGAAAATATGAGTATATTCTGGCCCCAGGGAAAAAGTAATCAAATCAATGGACTGATTTAGTGGGTGGACTGAAGCATGAGTATTGTTTTTTAAGTGCCGCAGATGATTCCAGGGTACAATAAATGTTTAGGATCACCAGCCCAGAGGTGCACTTTTCAAACTTGAATATGCAAGAAGAACATGCAGATCTGACTCACTAGGTCTGGGGCAGGCCAGAGATTCTGCATCCCTACATTTCCTACTAGTTTCCCAGAGATGCTGGAGGACAAGACTTCTGAGTAGATTTCACATAGGAAAGAAATGGCTGCCAGTCTCAATTGCTCAGAAGGGTTAATTAGAAGCCACTGCAGAGAATGCCATTCACATTTAAGGCTCAGACTCTCCAACAGTGTCTCCTGCCATTGAGCCACACACAGAGAGTCCATGATATTCTTATTGATACTGTCACACTTTAAGACATGCAAATCATCCTCTGTCCAATGAGCTTCTCTTTCATCTTGCTAGAAAGTTTCTAATTATCTTCCCAGCTCTGCTCAGGTAACTCTCCCCTTGAGGATCCTTCCAGTGACAGTTCAAGAATTAGTAGCTCAATTCCCAGGGTCCCTTAGACCTTCTACCTGCTTGTGGGCAATTTGGAAATAAGGATTGTGCCTGAATCACCTTTGCATTCCTAGCATCCTTTTTCCTGGGTAATAATTGTTCCATATATGTTCAATAATTGTTCAATTATTCAATAAAAATTGTTCAATAAATGTGTGTTAAATGAATGACCACAGCTCCTATAGCAGGTAGCTGACTTTGTGTCTCCTCAACCAATCTCTGAGCTCTTTGAAAGTAAAGCCTATTTTGTTTGAATGTATATTTATCATCCCTGTTTCTGGTACAGGGTAGGCAACTAATGCATATGTGATGAAACAATCAGTGCCTTAGTGCTTATGGAGAATATCACTGTGTTACAGAGAATCATGGAATGACTAATGTTAAGCTAAACTCAAGTTACTTAGAGCATATTAACTTGCATTTATTATACTCTGGGGGGAAAACACATATGTGTATATATGTATGATATATATATGTATACACATATCAGAATTTGTATATGAGCATGTCTGATTACTATCAAAATGTTGTGATTAAGAATTAATTGCAAGACTTTGTAATTAAAGGGGTCGACACCTCTTATGTCTCCCTATTTCTTATATTGGGATTATCTCTTTCCCTGCCTATGCTAGGTATACGAGGTGATGCCGTGACTGTGTCTGATTTAAGCACCATGACAGTGATTTGGAGCAACTGTGAAATTATTTATTTTGTGTTTTCTCCAAGCCTTCTGTGTTTCAGTTGCACAGACTGCTCTGACACTGTTATCGATGACAATCAAATGTCAGCACAAGAAGCAAGGGGGCACAAATGAAGATCTATTTACAGTTCTTGCAGAATATTATGCATTTTTGACTTCAAAACCTCCAGAGTTTTTCATTTTTACATCTTTGGTGAATTTGAGAATTGGGGCTGATTGTTTCCTGGTATGGCTAAGGTGAAATATCAGCCCCTTCTCTTCTTAATTCATTTGAAGGAGATTTCATTAAGAGGAAGATTCAGTGATGAACTCATGGAGGGAGAGCAGTACCACTGGTTAGGCTCAGGAGTGGAGAGTGTGAGCTATGGAGTAAAAGTAGATGTTTTCAAATCTACGTCTACTGTTTCCTAATAGTTAAACATTGGGCAGGTCACTTACTTACGCTGTCCTGTTTCCTCAGCTGCAAAATGGAAATAAAACTAGTACCTGCTCCGTGACATTGTGAGGTTTAGAATTAATCCATGCTTAAGACAATCACTGTCGTACAAACAATACACAATAAATACTATCTATTACTATTGTTCTATTATTATTTATATCATTTTACATCTGAGGACTTCAAAGATTACCTGATACAAATATCCCTACTGATAAAAATATCAGCAGAGAAATAGGATAATTATACTTAACCGGCTCACATGTTATCAAGCAATTAACTAACCAGTGTATTAATGTTGATCATGTTTTGATTGATTTACTCAACCAAGTTTAGTAAAAATGACCTAATTTATGATCTAGTTGATAAAAATAACTGGTTTGACTTCTTCTTTTTTTCTTTCTTTGTTTCTTTCTTTCTTTCTTTCTTTTTTTTTTGTGAGATGGAGTCTTACTCTGTCACCAGGCTGGAGTGCAGTGGCGTGATCCCGGGTCACTGCAATCTCTGCCTCCCGGGTTCAAGCGATTCCCCTGTCTCAGACTCCTGAGTAGCTGGGACTGGGACTACAGGTGCGCACCACCATGTCCGGCTAACTTTTTGTATTTTAGTAGAGATGGGGTTTCACCATGTTGGCCAGGATGGTCTCGATCTCCTGACCCCGTTATCCGCCCACCTCAGTCTCCCAAAGTGCTGGGATTACAGGCATGAGCCACCGTGCCAGGCCGGTTTGACTCCTTTTTATTAAGTTGTTAGATTTGGGGTGCCACAAGTTAGTTATCAAAGAGATGAAGCCACTTAAGTAGTCCTATATCTCACCATGAAATGGAATAAAACCAGATCTTTTGATAACACCCAGGAAGGTATTCAGGGATGGGGATGAGGCAGTGGGAAGATTGTGAACATTGGCATCAGGATGGGCTGGGTTTGCATCTCAGTGCATCACTTCACGTATGAACTGAATGAATTCTTTTGAAACAGAAGCTCCTAAACTTTGTCCTATGATACTATAGGTTCTCAGTGCTTTGAAAAGAACTCTTATTTGTCACATTTTGTTATCTTTATGTAGATGATTAAGATAATTTCTTACTGTAAATAGGCAAAAAAGGGAACAAACTCAGTATATGAAATGTACATGGGAGGAGGAAGCAGAAGTTAAGGGAGAGAATTCAGGGTATTGGATAATAGGACACAGGTCTGAGCAGGACTTGTTCTAGCACTATTTCACAATTAACCGAATGTGTCTTGCAAATTTTCTCTCCTACTTCTACTTCTCCCTAATACTAGGACACACAAAACCCCTCTTGAAGCTTAGGGCTACACTTTTCTTCATCTTCTGACAATCCTTAGTTTATATTTTCTCGAGTTATTTTTGTTAACTGGAAACAAAGCCTGTTCCATATGTTAGTCCATTTGTGAAGGTTTTCACTTATTTATTCAGTTAGTTTGAACTGATAAAGACAACCTTGGACATTTTTCCATTTGTTCCTGAAAATAACAAATATGAAGAACCCCCCCCCCCACTTGCTAGTTTCTACAATAGATTCCAGCACTTTTAAAATTGAAAATAAAGTGTTTTCCATTAAGACTTTACACTGGAAAGCAAATTATTTGATGAGCATGTGTTTCTTAAAGCAAACAAATAATGTGACAATGCTAACTAGCTTGTACATATGTTTCCTTAGTGCATGTTAATCAATTTGCCTGCTGGATATATAAAATATATGTGATGGTTAATACTGAGTGTCAACTTGGACTAGATTGAAGGATGCAAAGTATTGATCCTGGATGTGTCTGTGAGGGTGTTGCCAAAGAAGATTAACATTTGAGTCAGTGGACTGGGACAGGCAGACCCGCCCACCTGCTGGGTGGGCACCATCTATTCAGCTGCCAGCAAATATAAAGCAGACAGAAAAACGTGAAACGCTAGACTGGCTTAGCCTCCCAGCCTACATCTTTCTCCCATGCTAGATTCTTCCTGTCCTTGAACATCAGACTTCAAGTTCTTCAGTTTTGGGACTTGGACTGGCTCCTTGCCCCTCGGCTTCCAGATGGCCTATTGTGGGACCTTGTGATCATGTGAGTTTAATATTCCCTAATAAACTTCCATATATATATATACATGTATATTTATATATATACATGCATGTGTGTGTGTATATATATATATCTCCTATTAGTTCTGTCCCCCTATGGAACCCTGACTAATACAGTACACAAGTCAATTCTCACTTCGTCTTCTTTATAACATTTGATTTTAGTGGTTTATTTGTATCTAAAGTTATTTTCTTGTACCTAATTTTAGTCAATAGTAGCAGTCTGAATTCCAGAAAAAATATTTTAACCAAAGTCTGATTAAAATTGAAAAGCCCATAACTGATTATGTTGGATATCCTGGTTTCCAAGCCAATGAAAACAGATGGTTTCCAACCCAATCAAAAGAGGTAGTTTCCATTAGATGTTGTTGTACGCTCTCTGCTTTACATGTTAGTACAAGTTTGCTAGTAAGTCTTCAATTGGGATTAATACAAAGTTGGATTTCTTTAATTTTTTTTAAAATTTCAGTGTTTCTCAATGTATGTCTATATTCTAATTTCATTAAAATTGTTTGGGGATGCTTATTTTAAAAGAGTCAGATTCCTGGTCTCCACTCAAAACTTGTTGAATCAAAATATCTGGAGTTGAAACTAATAAATCCATATTTTTAACAAAGCTTTCCACTTAACTCTATGCATGGTAAAATGTGATTTGAGTGCCACAGGCAAGAATTAATGGAGAGGTCAGTAGTTATTAACTGAGCTGTTTTCGAAAAAAGGAAACATGCAAAAGGGCAAGGAAAATTCAGGCTGGATGATCAGCGTGTGAATGACAGAGACTCAAATGCTGTCCTAATGCACATAAGCTTTCTTCCTGTTTTATTTGAAAATATTTTACTTTGTATGAACAACTGATATTCAGTAAAATACTTAAGAATGGCATTGACTTTTTAATTCACAAAAAGAATATTTAAGTACATTTCCACAGGAGAAAACAATGTTCTTAATAAAGTTGATGTGAGAGGTACCTTGAAGACAAGGGACAGTGTCATTTCTATTTCCTATTACAGACTTATTTCCACATCCTTTAAAAATCCTGAAGCCAAGGGGAGCTCCTGCTAATGTTTCCCCATCCACTTATATTGATTTGGTTAAGTGTATATATCAAAAAGAGACAAACATTCCCAACAAACGTAAAAGCCCTAAATTTTCTTTAGTTAATTGCATATACAGTAGAACTACAGAATCTTCAACATTTGATTGAAATGCCCTCTGTTATTTTATGAAATAGCTTAATAATCTATTTGGTATGATTTCCTTTTATCTCAGTTTTGCTTTGTATTTATTTAAGAAGTTTGTCAGCAGTCTCCAAGAATTTTTGCTCAAGAACAGAAGAAAATATTTGTAAAGCTACCCTTGAGATTTGTTATATATGGAAGTGGTAAAATATTGGATGTAAAGCCAACATGAGAAGATAAATAATTCACATAGTCTATTGGTAATTGGCAATACGAGATAGCAGCAATGAAGTGAAATGAATCTCTTTGGTATCATTTGCCCAGTGTTAACATATTTTACAGACGCTAATGATACACAAACAGTAAAGTTTAATGATGGTTTGAATGCTGATTGTACCTAAAAGATGTTTCAGGTCATACAAATATTCTAAAAGTGATCACAGAGTGAGCTCTTTGTTGAAATAAACATTACAGGATGGCTTAAGTTCAATTTAATTAAATACATATAGAAATCTTTTTGTAGTTGTATGCATCTAGCAACTGCTCAGTCATTTAAAATCTGTTTACTTCTCAAATATTTAGTTCTGGAAAAATAGTAAAATGGAATGTGTCACCAATTAGTGCAACCATTCATCAAAGTTAATTAACCTTTGATTCAGTCAAAGGATACAACAGCAAGTTTCTATTTATTTGCTTGGGTGACGAGGGTAATGTCATTACTTTCCAGCAACTCTCTTAGGACTTAGAATCATCTAAGCCGGTGTTTAGACAAGGTACAATATCTCATATCAGAGAGAAGTCGGAGTAAAAGTGGATAAATATGATTAATTAAATAAATTATACTTGAAAAAAAATCACTTTTCCCTTAAACATCAAATTCTATTTTAGAGCACTTTCACACTGTATTTTACATTTAACAAGATTGTTACCACCCAAATTTTCACTGTTCTTCCATGGAAATGTAAATAATGAATAGATAAGATAGAATACATTTTAGAGAAAAAGACAGTTGATTACACCTTGTCCTTACCTAAAGTATTTTTATTTATCCATCTGGTGTATCGTAAATCATCACCTTGTGAAATAAAGATGATTAGATCTCAGCATAGCAAGAAATATCTATTTTTAATCAGTGCAACTGAGTGATGCTGCTACGCCAAACAGATCCAGGCAGGTTGCTCATAATATGCAGGGTATTGTCATCCAGCTGCAGTTATAGTGACAATCTGAATAGGAAGTGAAAACTCAAGTCTTTCACCAGATGGGAGATTTTATTTATTCTTGGCAACCAGATGTCACTAACTTCTCTTTCTGACTAGGCTGTGTACTTGTTTTACACAGAGAGGTGGTAGTTGTTCTGAGGTATGTTTATTGAGAATTTCAACTTCCAGTTAAATAGAAAAATCCTCACGTAATAACAGCTAATTAACAAAAAAACCCAACATTCTTTTGTGACTTAAGAAAACTATTCAACTAACTCTTCTTTCTCTATTTTATGAGCAGACTGCCGTGACTCTGGTTCTTGAGTGTTGGTGGTGACTGTGAAGACGGGAAGGAGATAACACCACACCGAGCCTCCCTCAAGGCAGCTCAAAATGTGACCCCAGCATGAGGGGAGCTGGGAGAAGGTCCTTCAGTCCACAGTAGCCTCAGTCTTAGTAGTTCTAAACTTTGGCTTAGTTTTTGTCAGAAGCACTAAAATCCAATTCTATTGTGGTATTTGTCTAAGAGAAGTCCCTCGTGGAGTGGGCTCTGGAATAGGAGGCTTTTTTTTTTTTTTTTTTTTTTTTTTTTTTTTTTTTGAGACAGAGTCTCGCTCTGTGGCCCAGGCTGGAGTGCAGTGGCACAATCTTGGCTGACTGCAACCTCCGCCTCCCGGGTTCACATCATTCTCCTGCCTCAGCCTCCCAAGTAGCTGGTACTACAAGCGCCCGCCACCACGCCCAGCTAATTTTTTGTATTTTTAGTAGAGACGGGGTTTCACCGTGTTGGCCAGGATGGTCTCGATCTCCTGACCTCGTGATCCGCCCGCCTCGGCCTCCCAAAGTGCTGGGATTACAGGCGTGAGCCACCGTGCCCGGCCTGGAATAGGATTCTCTCAGAGGAACTCTACGTGAGGCATCATAAAACGTGCATGATTCTACCTTTCCCCCACCATCTAAACCTCATGCAAGGTCACATGTAAAACAGATCAAAGCAACATCCCTAAGATGACCTTACCCCACCTTAAAGTGCAGCCTAAGAAAACTCAAGGCTGCCAAAAAGAATTTATTTCTTGTTTCAGCCAACGCCTAAGGATGGAGTCTCTCTCTCAGTCCTTGTGGGAGGGCAGAATCCTGACTTCAACAATTGCCACCTCACAGACACGGCTGGCCTAATTGAATGTACACTGAGCAACCCTTTGTAATCCTTTGTAATTTCACACTTCCCTGACTCCACTAAGCCCCTTCTCACCCTGCTCCCTAATTCTTGATTCTCCCCCTAAAATGCTCAGTCATTTCTGTACAAATCAAAGATGAGTTCAGTTCATGTTGGACTCTTTTCCCTACTGCAATACTTATTACTGAACAAAATCTTTCCTCACCACTTAAACTAGTATCCAGCTTTATTTATCTTTGACATAAGTTGCATAAGTTGAACTATAGAGCATATATTTGTTCCCTAGCATCATTTCTCTCACTACCTATGTACATTCAAATATGCCTACAGGTCATTTTTAAATCTTTTAGTTTTTACACAAATACAAGGATTTATATCATAAGGATTACTATTCCCCCATCTCCTTTATTTCCCCACTCACCAATTCACTCAGTAGATGTACCAGATTTTCAATTACTGTTTTTTGGTGGACATTTCTATTCCAGCATTGCGTTGTCACCACAATATTGCGGTGAATATTTGTGCACATGTAAATGTTCTTATAATGGTAGATGTTAATGGTGTGTGTGTGTGTGTGTGTGTGTGTGTGTGTTTGAGAGAGAAAGAGACAGAGAGAGGGAGAGAGAAACAGAGTTTTAATTCTGAAGTCTAAAACGTAAAAAGTCTAACCAACCTATAATCTGAGCAGGTGTATGAGAGTTTTGAGAGTACTCACATCATCACCATGTCTTCGCTATACTTGATACTCTTGATTTTTTTCTCAGTTACACAGAAAGAATATTATGCTTTAGTCAATTATTTTGTGTTCTTCTGAGTAGTACCATTAAAAAAAAGTTAATGCTTCTTTAGAAGAATGACACAAATATATATGCACAGGCATTTAACAAAACTCTCCTACCTTAACTGGCCAAATAAAAAGTCTCATGACAAGTGTGCAAGTATATTTCACAGCATTCTTCTCTGGCATGATGCCGCATTACATAGTGCTTGTGTAAGGTTCTTCTCCAGACAACCAGTCTCTCAGGCAGTGGAAAAGTCACTCAGTATCTATTTTGTGTCTGACCACTTTTTGAAATTATGAGTATTTTGCTCATCATCCTCCCTTAAACCAGTCTTGTTGGTTAAACTGACTTGAGACAACCGAGTTCACTGTTATAATTGCTGTCATTGTAGGTCTTATTTTCCCACTATTTTCATATTGGTTTGTGTTTCTGATTGATAATTTGAAAGGTAATTAAACTAGTCTACTACCCTATGAACAATCTGTGATGTCTAAAGTTTTGCAAATTAGTCTGTTTATATACAAAATAGCATCAAGCTGAAACTCATTTATCAATGTACTGTGGTTTTTCAGGTGATCAGTGATCACTTTTAACACAATCGGAACCAAGCTGCTCATAAGAATGACAAGAAAAACCCAGACAACTAATTTGCACTTGCTTAATGTTGGTCAAAATGCAGTGGAACCTCGTGTTCTTTTTCATCAATACCTCTTGAATGTGGCTAAGAGCCAGAAGCTCAGCTGCATCAATTATGTGCACTTGTGTGAATCCTTTGATTGTAATCATGTTGTCAAGATCCAATTATGTTTCATCGATAAAGCAAGAAATGGCAATAATAACCAGAAATATTCTAGAACTGGAGTTTTCAACTACTTGAACAAATTTCTGTTCTTACTATGTTGTGGACAAAAGCTTAATGATAAGCCAGTAATTGAACTTTAGATTATGTAGGAAAAAGTGAATGATGACCCTGATATTGGAAACTTATAAACTCTCAAGGTTTAATACCAAAGAAAAAATGTATGTGGTCAGGGAATACTCTTTAAGGGACTGATACTTTAGTTGGTAGCTGAATAAGAAGAACAAACTGGCCATCTTAGAATTGGGAGAAAGTATTCCAGGCAGAGGGACTAACAAGGGAAATGTCCTAAGGCTAGAATTAACAGAGTTTTCAAGAAACAAAGAAGTTCAAATGGAGCCAAGGCTAGTGAGCATAGATGAGGGTAATCTGAGATGAAGATTGTGAGACTAGCCCAAAAAGATTATATGTAGGCCCCTTGTACCATGGCAAGGGGTTTCCATTTTATTATGGGTCCAGTAGAACACAATTAAAGGAGTTTTCATAAGAAGAGCAATGTGATTCTATCCACATTACTAAATAATCACTTTGTCTATTGTATGCCGAATGGGCCATGGAGATCCGACACAGAAGCAGGGAGACAAGAAGCTGTCTGCAGTTGTGCAGGAAAGAGATGATTGTACCTGGACTGCAGTGATAGAAGCAGAGATGGGAAAACAAAGGGAGAGTTTAGACAAGCATTAGAGGTGAAGTTCATAGTAATTGTTTGGCTGTAGTCAGTGAGGAAAATTATACATTCAGAAATGACTCCTGGAATTTTGGCTTAACCAACTAGTATGAGTGGATGATATTGCTATTTACGGAAATGGTAAGTATTAACAAAAAGACAAATTTGTCTCTTGTTTTGAACATGCTAATTTCAAGAAGCCTATAAGTTGTGGATATCTTGTAAGCAATTAATAGTAGCAGTCGTGGGAAAGTTTAGGCTAGAGAGAAAAGTTTGGAACTGTCAGCATATAGATAGTATTTAAAGCCATGACAAGAAGCGAAATTAAAAAGATAAATTGAAAGAGACGTTGAAACAAAATGGAGTATAGGCTAACTCCTTAGGGATTCCAATGCTTAGAGTTTTATTAGTAGGGAAGGACTCCTTATGCAAAAGAATGAGCTGAAGAAGAGAGAAGTGGCCAAGTAAAAAATAAGAAGAGAAAATTTCACAGAATACAGGAGATGAAAGTGAAGTATGAGAGAAGGGACAAGACTATTTAACAGGATAAGCACTGGAAAAACATCCAGTCGAATTAGCAATAGTAGATATGATCTTGTCAAGAATAACATTTATTGATTGATGAGGACCAAATTCTCATGGGAGAGTGTGGGACAGTGATTAGGGGGTGAAGTGGTAGACAACGGGTTTGTAGAAAATGCTTCCAAAAATTCAAGAAGGGAAGTAGAGAAATGGTGTCATAGTTAGAAAAGGATGTGAAGAAAGAAGAGCTGTATTTAAATCTGGGGAATTCTGGAGTAGATTTCTATACTTCTGGCAATAATTCCATAGAGCAAGAGTGGTAAGGCAGGAGAGGAGATACCCATGGAAGTAAAGCCCTTAATGAGGTGATTTAGGGTGTAATAAAGCATATGGAATATTGGACTTGCCAGGACATTTCTCCTTTGAACAAGAACAAAGGAGAAAATGGAAGCAAATTCAGGTCAGGTTTAGAGATTTAGTCATGAGTATGTGCGGCGTAGAACTTACTCATCCCACATATCTGCGACTTTAGACCCGTTGACTTCCATCTCCACATTTCCTCCCAGCCCCTATGCCTGGTAAGTACCATTTTATTCTCTGTTTTTATATATTTCACTTTTTTTTAGAGTGCATATACAAGTGTGAATTCTAATTATAATATTGCATTATATATTGAAAATGTGCTAAGAGTGGATATCATGTATTCCTACCACACACACACACACACAAAACCCAAAATGGATAACTTTGAGATGATGGATATGTGAATTTGCTTGACTACAGCAACTATTTGGCTATGCTTTAGTATATCAAAACACCATGTTGAACACTTTAAACATATACAAAAAAAAAAAAAAAAAAAAAAAGAATAGGTGGTGTGTTTCTTTTGTGAGGCCTTCAGTATTTTAGTGGGATATTACACCGTGTTCTTAACTGGGAGTGGAAAGGGGGTTAAGGAGAACAGCAGACTTGCGGGGAAGGAAAAGGCATGAAATATTCATTTCTAAAAATATAAAAGTACACTTAAAAAAAAAAAAAGCGTGGGATTTCCAGGAAGTATTGAGCACCCATTTGCAGTTCAACATCATGAATTTGTTGTGATACCAATCTGGTCAGTTTCAAGTTTTTTCTTGCAAACTTCACTGCCTGAATATAGATACAAAGAAAGTAAAAGTTTATCTCTCAATTTTTAGATTTTCTGGACGTGTAATGGAAACATAAAAGGTTTGCAGGTTGGTACAAAGGAGTAATTATAGTGATGCATCTTTAAATTGAAGCTGGACTAAGAGGAAGTGAGATCTGGAGTCAGTGCTGGGGTCGATGGATTGAGGGTCTGAAAATAATTGAAGTAGGTTTCTATGAGACCAGCTGAGAAAATGAACAATATCAATAGGACATTTGTGTTTTGAAGGGAGATAGTTTCTGGTGATAGCTAGACGCAGAATGTAACCATGAGAGAATATGGCTGAGGTGCAGCAAAGAAAATGGACCTAGAAGACTGATTCATTCATTCAACACTTATGTTTTGAGGGCTTCCTGTGCGCCATGCATTGTTTTAAGCAATAGATTGACAGCAGTAAAAAAACAGACAAAAACTCCCTGTCCCAATGAATTTTACATTCTAGTGGATAAGAGAGATGACACACGTGATGTGTGTATATAACTTTATTTTACATATATAAAATTTTTATATATAATCCCCTATGACAGGATTCACAATATATACATAAGTTTATATATAAAATAAAGTGTCAGATGTGACAAGTGACAGGGAATAATAAGAACGGAAAGGTAGCCAGAGGCCTGATCAGGCAGGAGTTCTCAGTCAGGATAAAGAGCTTGAAGGTTTTTCTTTTGTGGTATGATGTGACTGCTGGATTTTGAAGAGTGTGTGTTTGTGTGTATGTGTGTGTGATGACATAATCACATTTATAGTTATACATGCATCACTACAGCTACTATCTGGAAAACAGACATTTTGTGAACAGGAGACAAAGCCTATTGAAAAGCTTCTGCAGCCGTCCAGTCAAGAGAAACAGGTTATTCCTTATAGGAGGACAGCTGTGTTACAGGCAAGAAAAAGCAGTTGAATTCAGGTATAATTTGAAGGTAAAATGTAGGAATTCTTGGGTTCTTGAAAGGTGTTTGACAAGTGGCTCTTGGTGATTTGCTCAGCTCGTTCAACCTCAAGAGGCCACTTCTGCCCAACTACCTGACATACTCAAAGTTAAAAGTCGGCAACTCTCTTCATGTTTATTATGGCACTTCATTGCTACAACAGCTCCATTTGGTAGGTGTCATTAAACACCATGCAAATTAATTAACATTACATATTATGGACTTTGTAGGTGGCTTGAGATGAATCATAACAAGTGACATTAAATTTACAGATGCCAAGGAAATGCTGCATTTTTTTTTTTTTTTTTTGAGATGGAGTTTCACTCTTGTTGCCCAGGCTGGAGTGCAATAGCACGATCTTGTCTCACCACAACCTCTGCCTCCTGGGTTCAAGTGATTCTCTTGCCTTAGCCTCCCAAATAGCTGGGATTACAGGCATGCGCCACCACGCCCGACTAATTATGTATTTTTAGTAGAGATGGGATTTCTCCATGTTGGTCAGGCTGGTCTCGAACTCCTGAACTCAGGTCATCTCCCTGCCTCGGCCTCCCAAAGTGCTGGGATTACAGGCGTGAACCACCGCATCCAGCCTGCATTTGTTTTTTTATTATTTATCTTTGTTTGACTTGACTGCATCTCGGAGTTAAAATCTGTTTTGAGAAATTCGTAAGGCAATGTACATATATTTAGTTCAACTTCAGAACATTCTATACAGTTTCAGTCCATGAGAAATTAAAGAGACAAATTTGGGTCTGCATAAAACCTCACACAATGTTTTCTGCTCACGGAAAGACACTGGTTTTCTTTCATGGTTAAACGTTTTTGTGGGTGCAGACAGTTCTTAATCCCGCCTTCAGATTGTAGGACCTATCAAAAATAGAGTACTTATAGTTGAAGAAAGAAATCTTGATTTGAAATTACTTTTACTTTTGGAATCTTTTCCTGCATTTAACATATAAATTTTGGCAAAAAGCAGTGACTGTCACTGGCTTTCATCCACGCTTCCTCGAGCACTAGTCTCTTTTCTGGCTGGGCTAAAGAGCAATTAAAAAGCATCCTGAGAGATTCATCAAAATGGTGTTGGAGTGAGACAGGGCTCAAGGGGTTGAGAAGTCAGAGTATTGAAGAGCTGTTCTTGTAAATATTAAAATAACTCAACATCCTGTCAGGAAAGGTGTGATGAGGAGATTGTGACCCAGGTCTTTAAAACATCAATAACGGAAAGAAAATGACAAGGAGGTCAGTAAAAGCCAGCAATGAGGAGGGAGCAAAGTGTTAAATGCTAATGGAATAGATCTCAAGTAGTGAAACCTTCTAGAGGAGTAAGGGGAGAGGTAATGACGCATGTAGCGCCCGTGGAAAGCAGGAAGTTGCCCACTTCACATGCCAGGTGTGGGCTTTTAAGAATGCGTGAAAGTAAATACCTTCTGCTTGATGGCAAGTGCTCACAGGGGATTTGCTGGCACTCAGTTAGGGCAAGGAAGTGGAGGGAACTTTCAATGAAACGGTTGGGGAGAAAGGAGGGTGTGCTGATGCTGGAGTAAGAAATTCAGAGGACACAGTGCAAAGTTGTTATTATTCTCATTTACCACCTTGAGGTAAGCTGAAGCTCAGAAATAATCATTAATCCGAGTCACAGCACTTCCAGGTGATAGCAGAATTTGGCTCTTTATACAATTTTGTGACTCCAAAAGCTATTCTCGTTACAGGGATATAAATTGAACTCAACGTAAAGTTGGAGAAACGCTGTCATATATTATGCTTTAGCCAGCAAATCACTGCAACACAGACACTTACCAATGGTTTTTGTGTATTATGATATACAGATGGGTTCTCTAGCCACTTGTGAAAGGCTTCAGTGTGCTAATAGATTTGTTCACTGTCTCTTTAAAAATTTTGTTGAAGTGCTGGTCAGGGCTAACTTTGGCCTTTGATAGTCTTTAGTGCCTGCTTTAGAACAGGCCTAAGAGAAAGCAGTGAAAAATAGACTGACTTGGTTGTTTCATAATGTTTGACCAATTCCTAATGTTGTTAAGGGCCAGCTATGCCCCCGCCTATAAACTCCACTATGTAAAGCCACGAAAAATACAGTTTCCTATCCCTGGTGTCTTTCCTTCATCAGTTTTCATTTTTCAGTTTTGCTCTTCCTATTCACCCGTAATATTACAGTTCTGTTAATTCTCACTGGAGTATAAAATCTACATTTTTTCTCTTTTCTTTTTCCAAAGTTTATCTGGTCAAAGGGTGGTTGATGCAGTGGGTGGGTTGTCTTGGCAACAAGCCTATGCAACAATAAATAGAAATCCCTAAGAACTCTGGAGCACAGGTTTTATGGTTCAGAATGTGAATTACTTTTTAAAACACATTTTGACCTTTTCCTCTAACTATGAGAAAGGAAGAAATAATCTATATGGTAGTTCCATGTTTAAATAACTTTTCTAACCAGCAGAGTGGAGAAAGCTTGAAAACGGCACTGCAGACAGGGATCATGCGAAAAGCCCAAATTTACTCCAGCGGGCCTCAAAACACCTTCAAATGAGGATGCATCAAGAGGCGAGTGAGGGGGGCTGAGACCTGGATTTCAAATCTAAGTGAAGGTAGGCTGTCTACAGCGAAGTTGAAGCCTCAGATCACTGTCTCATCAAGTAAGCAGCCTGATGGCCCTCTTTCTTCCACCCCCGAAGGCGGCAGATGTCTACTCTCTGGAGAAGTTAAACTCAAGATACTTAGAGGGTGGGGCTGAGGTTGGTTGAAGATACTGGGATTCGGAGAAAATGGGCACATGAATCATGAGACTCTCAAACCCATTCCTCCAAGAACCGGGGCCATCAGGACTATGCGTGCCCTTTCAGTCACCAAAGCAAAAAGGCGGAAGATTGTTTTCTGGAAAGACCGCTCTAGAGAAAGATATTTCTTACTTCTGACATTGGAGTTGCCGAAGGAGAGAAGTGACTCTGTTAGATCACTTTACAATGCTTTTATCAACTGGAAAGTCCTGGTCCTGCACCTGGCTCTCCCATGGAGTCCTTAATTCAAAGGGGCATTTGAAGGCAAGGGTCACAGGATATTTCAACAAGTCTCTAAAATCAAGGCCAAAGCCCAAAATAAACAGGAAAAGAATTATTTTGAGCAAGAAGATAAATGGCCCAAAGCAAGCTTTATGAAAACTGTTATTAATAAGCATAATTTGAAAGAACAGCACATCTTTGAAACAAGAATAACATGCGATTTAAAAAAAAACACTCATGGGAATTAAAATTATGAAGCCCAAATTTTAAAACCTTTAATAGAAGGCATTAAAATAGTTTCAATATAATTCTCCTGAAATTAGAACAAAAACACAAAGGAAAGGGATGATAGAAAGAAAAGATAAAAATAAATATTTATTAGAAGGTACAGAAGCTTCATAATGGGAGTTCCATAAAGAGAGAATGGGAAGAAATGGAGATAATGCAATTTTTGAATAAAGTAATAAACTATTCCATAATGAAAAAAGAGCAGTTTTCAAATTTAAATGATCTGTTTTTTGTTGAAATCAATGAATGCAAGAAGATACCCATCAAACCACTTTATTCTGAGATTTTAGAATTAAAAAAAGAACAGATTTTAAAATCTCCCAGAAAGAAGAGAGACAGCATACAGTTAAACAAATGGAAATAAGAACAGTACATAGCAATATGCTGTAGTTAAATCTGGAGAAAAACTGCAAGGAATTAAAACTGAGGACCAGTGCCTAGTCCTAGGCAGATTCCTAACCTCTTTATGTTCATTTTTATTAACTGTAATATGCAGATAGTAATACCACCTACTTCGCAGTGTTGTTGAAAGAATTAAATGAGAAACTGCACAGTATGAACATTCAATTAAAATTAGCTATTTTTATAATGATAATATGATTATCATACTCATCAATAAGCATTCCTAACTAGAAAGAATTGTCTTGAAAACACAGTCATATCATCATAATGAAAACACAGAAATCACTTAAGTGTCTAATAAGAGTGAAAAAGTTAAAGAAATGATATCAGGGAGGAATATTATGTAGCCAATAAAATTAGCAATATCAATAACTCTTGAATGATATGGGAAACTTCTGAAATGTTAAATGAAATTTGCAAAAGATGGAATTATACAGTATAAGACAAGTGTTTAAAATCACAGATGTTTAGTAAGAAATGGCACTAAATTTGTTAATAGTATTTTTCCCTAGGTGTTGGAATTATGGTAGATTTAATTTCTGTATTTTTATAAAACACTGGAAAGTATTGTTTTTAGAATTAGAACTGGATAATAAACATTAAATCTGTAGGAGGCAGATAAAGGCAGTAAGTTATAAACAGGTTTTGCTCTATATGTGATTATATTCCATGTAATGATCATTGCCTTATGTTTATTAATTTGCTTATGCCACAAGCAAGACACAAATTTTCATAAAAGATTGATACTTGGGCCACCCCCTGCTTGGGCACCTCCAATTGTATTCCTCCAGGAGAAGACAGACTGGCTGATTTTCCATCTGAATAAGCCAGCTCTAGGACTGCTTGCAGGCAGAACCAAGCCCTCCTCTTTAAGGCAAAGGAGGAATTTCTGGAACAGAGAGGAAGAGGTGCCCATCCCACTCAGACTCATGGACAATGTGGGCCAGGTAGTATAATGTAGTTCAAAGGCAACACTTTCTATTCTAACAATTAAAAATTTTCTGGAACCAGCAAACTCAGCTCTCTGGTTAATTTATTGCCAAGTCTGTTGAGTCCCTAACTGCCATTAAATAGTTATTTTTAAAATGTGGTGTTCAAATAGGTTTGGTAAACACCAGGCTTCATTACTACACCACTTCTAGGCATACTTCATTTGCTAAAGGGTTTTGAACGTTTTTAAGATGGAAATATGATTTGTAGATTTTCTAAAACTTAATTGACTCCTGGACCCAAATTTTTGCAATATATTTTTATTGCACAAAAGATATTTAGGAAATTATGGGTATTCCCTGTAGAACTCTAAGCCTAGATTTCCATCAGGAAGAGAAAAGAGCTTATCCTAAAATTTATCTATCAGCCCTTCTTGAAGTGGCTGGCACTCAGGTCTGCATTAGAATAGCTATAGGAATATCAGGGTTGCCCAAGATAAAAGTTGGAGAATGAGGGAATGGTTGAGTTGGGTGGACTTAGTGTGCAGAATTAGCGGCCAGCTCTCAAGAAGTCATCAGGCTCTAGCAAAGAAGCCAAGGGGAAGAAACACTCAGGAGGCAAGGCTAACAAGAAGAGAACTGCTAACTATAGAACTCTTTGGAATTGCCCTTGACAAAGGTATTGAAATATCTAGATGAATGGTTCCATTTTCTTTCCTATGGTATCTAAACTGTTAACTGAGATTATGAATTCATCAGCTCTATGTCTTATACCACTACAGTACTATATATTTATTTAAAAAACAGTAAGCTCTTATTAAATGATTAATTAAATCTATTTTCACCTATACTCCTATCTCATGTTGAAAGAGTACTAAGAATATAATCAAATATATTATATTCATAATTGGCCTTTAGTTTCTGCACAATAAATTAAATTCCTATCAATCTGATTTACATTTGAAGAGTTTTAAGCTTTAACTAACACATGTAGTTCCCCATGAAAAGCGAAGACTTCTCTTTGACATCTAATTTGAAATATTACATGACTATGTTGATAAACTTTCTCTTTGTTTTCAAGCTCTCTCTAGGTAGTGTATTCGGGCAGGAAAAGAAAGAGCTCCATTCATTGAAGCTTCCTCTGTTTCGCCAAATTTAATTGGTTTAGAACCATTGTTTCATCCAAATGCAATGTTAACAAATGGACATGTGTAAGCAATAAAAAAGCAGGGTTTTATTCTGAGATTCAGTTATATTCAGTAGGACGGTCAATTCTCTTATTCATATGACTCCATCCAGGAGCTAGTTATTGCAGATGTAGTTATTCCTGAAGGAGAAACAACTATATTTAAGGATACCATATTATCAGAACAGTACGCATGGGCCACATCAACATGCCAACATTGTCCTTCATCTTCTACCCAAGCTCTGTCATGTTCTGTTCAAAAATGTCACTCAGGCAACCAGCAGGGGGAGGCGTGGAACACAATATAAACAGCAGCTGGTATGAAGTATGATTTAGGATCAAACATTTGGGATACATTTACAGTAGGGATATGTACAAGAAAAGAGGCGCTCATTCACACCCAGCCAAGAAGCGTATCAATGTATCCCGCGGAACACAGCTCAAACTTCTCTCCTAGCTCGGTAGACTCGGCGCCACCTAGTGGTTAATCGCAAATGCAACGTTGCACATGCATCCCCTTCTGGCCCCATCCCCAGCTCCGTCAGAAAGAACTGCTTCATTCTATAGTGCAGACCGTATACATACATATTTATTCTTACTTTGAAGGATACTGTTTTGGTTCATAAACCACGTAGATGCCACCTCTCCTGAATGTAGAGCCCCTGAGCCCAGGCCATGTTGCTTTTAAGAATCAACCTCTAGTAATACCTGTTTCCTTCATGTTGGCTGACATATTTGATCACAGGTTGAGTTCTATATAATGTCAATGTATACTTATAATAGACTCCTAGACCCCTCTTTACAGACAGCCCCTGGACTTTGCTTAGCAAAACAAACTTTGCAATTCACACATCCAAATTCCAGCACTAGCACTGACCAGGGGACGTTGAACAAGTTATTTAACCTGAGTCTTATTTTCTCAAATCTTTAAAATATACGGAGTCAATAATCACCTGTTAAGGATACTATATATACATTTATAAAAATAAAATTACCTATGTAAAGTCCTAGACACATAATACATATTCAATAAATAGTAATAATTAGTATTTTAAAGTCTTTGAAAAAAACTACAAAATGCATTATAGATCTTTTAAATTTCATTAACATGCTATAGTTTTGTAAATAAGGAAATCACCTTTTTGACTTTGCATCCCAAAGTGCCTGGAAAACTGCACACATATTAGCAATTGAAGGTACATATAGTGAATGAATGGAAAAAATATCAGTGTTTTAGAACCGGGTTATCTCCTCTCACTCTTCCTTCCTTGTGGTAGCATTAATGGCAATAGTACCCCTTTTGGGTTCATAGTATTCTTTCAAAAACTGGAGTTTTTAGCAGAACATATGAATAGATTAAATTCCACTCAGAGTTATTACATTGTTTACTCAGTCACCTTGTAATCACCCTGTTGCTATTTTAGAATGGCTCTGTCTCATAAATTCAGAAGGCAAATTAATCACACATTCTTGCTAGGTGAGATCTTCCCTGACCCTCTCATCACAGTTTGGCATCTATCATCTTAAAAGTATGTATTTCTAGTGGAGGCAAAAAAATAAATAAATCTTAGACAGTGATAATACTTTGATCAAAAACTGTCAGAAAATTGCTTTACTCCTGAAAGCCACTGTCCTTACCCACTTTCCTCTTTTCCTTAAAGTGGCAGCCATAAAATTATGCCTTGGAGTTCTCATCAACATGGCATATACAAAGGTGGCTGTACATAGTACAGGCCTAGCCAGAAAATGGGCTGTTGTCCTGGGTAATGATCCTGGCATGTACTGGGGAGGCTAACAAGATTTATCATGACTATTGATAACTATATTCTTTTGCTCTTTTATACAAAAATTGGTGATACTTTTGAAATAAGTAGAGAATTATCTTCAGAACAGGTAGCACCAGTGCTCTTCTCAACATTTGTTATCACTAATGATAGAAGCCTTTGGAAGAGCAAAGGGTTACTCTGTAGAATACTATTTGTCCATTTGAGCTACCTGGAGATATTTATCACTGTAAATTTTCTACAAAGCATAACTAAAGTATCCCTCAAGAGTTGTATATGTGAAACTAATTATTTAGAACAAGGTGCTACCAGTCTTGGTCACCTGGTAACAGTCTACTGAATGTAAATATCTCATTTTGTACTTAATACTTTTCCATCTGCCTCACCAGTGCCTAGCAAGCACCGTGGCTTAGAACTGTGGCCAAGACTACATAAAGATCATGTCTTGCACAGAGACGGGTTGTACCTCTCAATGTCAGGAAAGGATGTGTTTGACCGGACACTGACAGCCTCTAAGTTTAAACCGAAGACAAGATAACGCGGGAGAAGAATGTGCAGGACAGCTAGAATGGGGAACAGAGAATCACATGGGAACTGATGGTGAGTGAGAACCAGAGGAGAGGGAAACTCCCTCCAATGCTCAGATACTGATAAGCAGCACACAAGTAAGAAGGAAAGCACATTTTACTTTACAATAGAGTTATTGAGAGACATACCTATGGGACTATGAGGAGAAGCATCAAGGCTGAAAGGGCATGTCCTACTTAAGTTGAATGACACCCATGGTTCAGCACAAAAGACAAGAAAAACAGCAGTATGTAATTGTAGGCATTTACCTGGATGGTGCACAATACAAAACTACTATAGGTTGAAAATGTAGATGTAATGAGAGATTCCAATTGTATTGAATGCTTTTAAATGTCAATTCATTTCATTAAAAACAGTCCATCTGATCTCATATGTCGCCCATCTATCTTACATTCTTAGAAGCTACAGAAGGCAATTAAAAGAAGCATTGTTCCAGATTTTATCATGACTGACAAAGCCAAATTGCAAGCCTAGTTCTGAGAAAAGTGAAGAAGTCTTTTTCTGATCCTTTCCCAGGATCAGAAAATCTGGAAATTATCTCAGATTAAATGAAAACACATTTTTAATTGCTCACAGATTTTTATGAACTTCATTTGGGCTGAAATGCACAGCTCTAGTTCTTTAATTTTGCATACTGTTGTATTCCACTGTATGAGTGCCACGATTTCTTATTTTGCTTCTTGTTTGACATCTGAGTTTTCTCCAGATATGTTTCTATGTAATGCAGAACATGCCTCCATGTTTACACATACAAGACATGCCCTACACTCCAGCAGTAGAATTCTTAGATCCTAAGCTGTGTATGTATTTGCATTTCGAGACATTGTTAGATTGTTCTCCACAGCTATGTCCCATCAGGAAAGCATGAGGAGTTTCATTACTCTATACACTCCTCAACACATGGTGCTGTCTAATCATTTCAGTTTTGCTAATCTAATGGTTTAATCTTTTATTTTACAGATTCCTAATGAGATTGAAAGTGTTTGCATGTGTTGATTACATGTGTTCCCCTGTGTGTGCATTACATGGTCACATCTTTTGCCCATTGTCTCTTGAATAGATGTTGTGTTTCTTATTGCTTTGTAGAAGTTCTTAATGTATTCCACTAAGTATTCCATTGTTAGCCATATGGGTAACAAATACCTTCTTTCAGCCTGTGACCTTTTCTAAAATGAAGTCTTTTTGATGAACGAGGATAATATATAGATAAGCTATCTAACTGTTCAACACTGTATTTGGAAATCACGGAGAAGTATGTCGTGAGAGTAAAATGAGGGGCAAACGTAAGAGCTAGAAAGAATGAGATAATGTTAAAATATTCATTTTTGTTGTTATTGTTGCCCCTGTTCATTTGTTTTGTTGCTATATAATTAATTTAGCTATTACAAAAATAATGCTGTGAAACAAACTAAATGGCTTACGAAGATGAGCCTTCATTCTCACACCTATAGGTCTGCAGCCCAGCTAAGATTTTGCTAATCTTGGCTGGAGCCGGCTGATAAACTGCTTCAGTCTGTGGTCCGGTTGGCTTTGGCTCCAGACTGAAGGTTAGGTTCAGATCTGCTGCATATCATCTTAGGATCAGCAGTTATTTGAAACACAAACCCATAGAAATGGCAGAAGCCAAGGGGCAAACCGAAATGTTCAAACACGTTTTAAAGACTCTACTCAGATAACTTCCTACTCATATTCCTTTAGCCAAAACCAGTCACATAGCTAATCTCAAAGAGGAGTGGGGAATTGTACTCTAGCTCAAAGGGAAAGAAGAGGTAAGCGAATGTATATTCACCAGAAAAAAATGCATCATAACTGAACATAGCATACATGTCCCAAAATAGTGTTGAAAGAATTCTGTTTTAAAAAATCTTTTAAAAGGCGTATTTGGATGGTAATAGAGATGTCCACACTCAACATTAAAGTTGGCCATAATCATTCACAGAGAGAATGAAGTGAAAAGAGGGAATGTAATTAATAATGTCCATTAACAGTGAGGTTGTTAGGATCTTTCTGATAAATATCCTGTGGAAATAGATGGATTTTTCTCCTTTCCCAATATTATTTGCCCATTTGGGCTACCTGGAGATATTTATCACTGTAAATTTTCTTACGATGCATAATTAAGCTATCCCTCAAGAGTTGTATGTGTGAAATTAATTTTTTAGAACAAGCTGCTGCCAATCTTCGTCACCGAGTAACAGTCTACTGAAGGTAAGTATCTCACCCTGTACTTAATACTTTTCCATCTGCCTTGCCAGTGCCTAACAAGCACTGTGACTTAGATGGCAGGGTTATCAGGGGATACAAATAGCATGAATCCTGAAGCCATTCTTACTGCCTCTTTGTG
Source organism: Macaca thibetana thibetana (assembly GCF_024542745.1). Lineage (NCBI taxonomy): Eukaryota > Metazoa > Chordata > Mammalia > Primates > Cercopithecidae > Macaca > Macaca thibetana. The sequence goes on from NC_065595.1 coordinate 61,141,511, forward strand.
GAGCTGTCAGTGGCTTTATTTCCTCTGTTCATTTACTTGGACATTGCTTTAGGATCTCGAGGGCTTTATATTCAGCAAGAGCTGCTCCGATCTAAATAAAATGGCCAAGCTTTACTTTTACATTAGATTCTACATGTTTATTTTGGTTTCTAATATTTTAATAAAAATAATATATAAGGTAGAGAAAAACGCTAAATAAGGATTAAAAAACCAACCCATTTGTATATGTGTGTGTATATATTTGTATAAATGTGTGTACATATGTGTGTGTATGTAATATTTCATAAATATTGTTGAACACCTTGTTTTCTTCAAATGTACTTTTCTTCTGAACTAATCAATTGGTTGAAGGCTTTTCAAGTCATCATTAAACTCCAATTTTTTAAAATCTCATCTTTAAGCATTTTATGTAACTTCCTTCAATCAGCAGCTAGAAAGCAGAGATCCCTTACTTGGTATTATCAGAAAGATCATAACAGCCTCACTGTAAAAGGACATTACTAATTACATTCCTTTTGTTCACTTAGTTCTATTCTGTAAATGATTATGGCAGGCTTTAATATTGAGTGAGGACATCTCTATTACCATTCAAATATCACTTTTGAAAGATGTTTAAAAACAGAATTCTTTCAACAGTATTTTGGGACATGTATGCTGTGTTCAGCTATGATGCATTTTTTTCTGATCATATAATATAGGAGCAAAAACAAATACGATTTTTGTCCACGAGGTACCAGAGTTCTGCAAAGGGTGTATAGAGCTTGGAGATGCACTTCTGTGTGGCAGAGGCTGGGGAGGGCTGTTGGCACAGTGTGCAATGGGAACACAGAAGAGGGGTACAAGCCAAGGTAAGATAAAGGAGGTTCTCAAAGGACAAGTTAAAAAAATCAAAATGCAGGAGAAGGACATTTAAGCAGAAGAAATAAACAAAACAGAAGTACACAGTCAAGAGGAAATATATGGAAGATATTAAATATTGAAGCAAAGATAAAATGTGAGCCACTGTGAATATAGGGGTGAAGAAGAGAGTAGACTGATATCAGATAACGAAGACTGGCAGCAGCTTGTTCTAAAAAATTAATTTCACATACACAACTCTTGAGGGATGACTTAATTATGTTTTTTAAGAAAATCTGTAGTAATAAATATCTCCAGGTAGCTCAAGTGGGCAAAATCTAGTGAGCACTAGACTTCTTAGAGCACAAAATCTTGTGGGCACTAGGCATTGAACACAGAGTTGCAAGGTGACTAATATTGTAAAGGAAAGTACTGCAAGAGACTTAATCTTGTGTAAATGGGCAGCTGTGGTACATACTTTTCTGACAAAATGATTTTAAGCTGATATCTATGATAAATAGAAGTTAATGGAAGGAGGAACAAGTAGAGACAAGTCAATATAGCTGTCTGGCCATGAGAAGATTACAGCATCTACAGAGCCCTTAAATAAGAAATAATATGGCACATTTGAGATGCCTTAATAGGTACAGTACAGCTGATGAGTATAGTAAATGGGAAGGCAGCAAACTGAGACTAGAGAGGTGGGTAGAGGCCTGATTTTGCAAGACCTTGTGAACCATGACAGATTTTTTGTTTGATTTTTCCCTAAAAGGAATTGAGTGACAAAACAGAGTCTAGAACAGAGGTACAAACATATAAACAAATAAGAACACTATATGTGTGGGACTCTAAAAATATGTCTATATAAAATATAGATATAGATATAGACATTGATATAGAAGTAGATATGTACTTAGAGCACACAAAAGAGAACGTGGACAGATTCATCTTGGTTGGAATGGGGGTTTGGTCATTCTAATTTGAGTCTTGAAGGATGAATAGATATCTTATAGGGATCAAGCAGTTCATTCCTTCTCATTTCAATTTAGCTATTCTCTCACTATGCCCGGACAAGATTATTCATCTCCCAACCTATCTTTAGCTGCATACTTCTTTGTAAGTTACTTTACTCCTCACTTGACATTCCTTTTCCAAAAACAGTGGCACAAAATAATGAGTCCATGTTCAGCAAAAGCTGTCAAATTAGCAGCATTGCAAAACAGTAATCAGAGAAAAATGGATTGTAGTGTTCATGCTCTAGCAACTACTATTCCTCTGTGGAGCTATTAACAAAACTGAGTGATTGGATCAATATACAATTTTAATGAAGTCAAGAGTGCACAAATGGAAAACTATATGGGAGATTTTTTATTTCTTTTGGGAGAGAGAATTACATTTGGTCTTTTTTTTTTTTTTCCACCAACACTAGACCCTTTATCATCTGAGGGCTTGGGGTGAAGTCATGGAAATCATTGCACTACGATTTTTGGAAGGTGATTTCACCAGTGATCCCACAGAGCAGATCTTCTGCAATTATCGTAGATCAGCATCCCCGTTTTATTTTTATTTTATTTTTAAATAAAAAGGAACAGCTTAGTTAACCAATAAAAAAAGCTAATACTGAACTTTCTAGCTATAAATTAGGACAACCCCAGCATTTGCTATATGATGTAAGGGATCTGCATTACGTCACTTTGTTTCAGTTCTCTCACATGTAAAAAGGGATGAACGGAAAACTAAAACATATAATCACTTCTGTCATCCTGTATTTTCAAAGCTGCTGTAAAATACAGATACACTAATTTATAAAACATAAGGGAATGCATATTTATTATTCTTTGTTACTTTTTAAATGTGAGGTCTTGCTCATCCACCCTAAAATAGTTACTGCTTAACAATGCATCAAGCTAACTTTGGCCATTAAGTAGAAATAGAACCAACAATTGAGTAGCCCAGCAAAGTGATTTCTAGGCAACAATCTGTCAGTAAATATTTGTTTGAAACTAACAAGTGGCAGGCATTCTTTCAGGTTCTAGAGATAGTTTAGTAAACCAGACATGCAAATCCTAACTTCATGACAAGAAAATCAATGTGCAAGCAATAATAATGATAATATAATTAAATTTTAAAAACACATCAAACAAACAAATCAACATGAATTGACTCTAAAAAATGCCAAAAAAGGAGAAATTGAAACATAGAAAAAATAGTAAGTATAGAAAAGCACAAAAGAAGGCAATATAATTAAGTTTAAAAATACTAATAGTCACAGTAAATGTAAATGCACTAAATTGACAAGGTAGAAGACAGACATTTTCTTTTTTTATATTATGCTTTAAGTTCTGGGGTACATGTGCAGAACATGCGGTTTTGTTGCATAGGTATACACTTGTCATGGTGGTTTGCTGCACCCATCAACCCATCACCTACATTCGGTATTTTTCCTAATGCTATCCCTTCCCTAGCCCCCCACCCCCTGAGAAGACAGAGATTTTCACATTGAATATTAAAAATCTAGCAACACATAAAAGAGACACAACTACAATGCAAAAAAACAGAAAAGCTGGAATTAAAAGGGTAAAAAGATACATCCGATAAATATGATGTATATAAGAAAGTATGAGTTGTCACACGTGCACCAGGCAGCATAGTACCTACTAACAAAAAAACATAATTAAGGATAGGTAGGGTAACTCTATATGAATAAAAACTTCAGTTCAATAGGAAGCTACCAAAATCCTAAACTTGTATATATTAAGCAAAATTACCCCAAAATGTGTTAGCATAACTGAAAGTATGAAGTGGACCCTTATCTAACACCATATACAAAATTTAACTCAAATAGGTTAAAGACCTAAATGTAAGAGCAAAAACTGCAAACCTCTTAGAAGAAAGCATAAAGGTACATTTTTATGACTGTGGGTTTGGTTGGGGATTTTTTATATATGACACCAAAAGCATGAGCAACAAAAGAAAGCATTATACAAGTTAGATGTTATCAACATTTAAAACTTTTGTGCTTTAAAGCATATATTATCAGAATGTCAAATGACAACCCACAAAGTCTGAGAAAGTAACTGCAAATTATATAGCTGATAAAAGACTTACATCAAGAATACATAGAGAAATTGATATAACAATAATAAGAACACAAAAAACCCACTTTGGAAAATGGGTAAAGGGTCTGAATAGACATTTCTCCAAAGAAGATACAAAAATGGCTAACAACTTACATGAAAAGAAGCTTTCATCATTAGCTATCAGGGAAATATAAATATAAATCAAAGAACAATGAGATATCACTTCACACACACTAGGATGGCTAGAATAAAAAAGTCAGATAATAACAAGTGTACAAAAAGGTGGAGGAGCAGGAATCACCATCCATTGCTGTTAGGAATGTAAAATGACACAGCTGCTTTGGTACACAGTCCAGTAGTTCCTCAAATTATTAAACATAGAGTTACATATTATCCAACAATTTCACTCCTCGGTACATACCCAGGAGAAATGAAACATATGTCCACACAAAAACATGTACACAAATGCTTACAGGAGCATTATTCATAATAGCAAAATGGTAGAAATAACCCAAATCTTCTTCAGGTAATAAATGGGTTTTAAAAAGATGGCATATCCATACAATGGAGTGTTATTCAGGCATCCAAAGAAATGAAGTACTGATACATGCTACAAATGAATAAACCTTGAAAGCATTATGCTAAATGAAAGAAGCCAATCACAAAATACCTCATATTACATTATTCAATTTACAGTAAACACCCATAGTAGGAACAATCTAGAAGGACACAACGTAGATTAGTGGATGCAAAGGGCTGGTGGAGAGAAATGGGGGATAGGGACTAATAGTAGCTAAAGGGAAAGGGTATTCAGTTTCGTTTTGAGTCAATTCTAAAACTGAGTATTTGTAGATAACTGTGACTATACTAAAAATCATTGAATTGTATACTTTAAATGAGTAAAATGTATAGTATATGAATTGTATCTCAATTAAGCTGTTTAACAGATAAACTCAAAATAAAGAAAAATTTCTTTGACGTTGTGAGGTATTTCAATATGCCTCTTACAATTTTGTATTAAACTACAGCATTAAAAATTATATGCAACAATGTAGATGTAAGAAATATATATGAAATTTAATAGCCAACTATTAGAGATTATTTTTAGATGTACATGGGACATTGACAAAAATGGATTACCTACCAAGTGGTAAATTTCAAACTTTTCAAATAGTCATGCATAACACATTATTCTGATCTCATACAATTAAGTTAGAAGTCAAATAAATAAAAAAAGTGTTAAACTTTAAAAACACACTTCTAAATGACCTGTCAGTTAAATAAGAATTTAAAAGGGAAACTAAAAGCATCTTAGAATGACTGGGCACGGTGGCTCATGACTGTAATTCCAGCACTTTGGGAGGCCTAGGTGGGAGGATTGCTTTAGCCCAGGACTTCACGACCAGCCTTAGAATGGAAAGATAATTAAAAGCATACCTTTCTGAAATACTGGAATGTAGTAGTGATAGTATATAAAGAAACATTCATATCCTTAATTGGAATATGAGAAAAGGGTTTAAAAATTAATTGTATCCAATTTAAGAAGTTAGAGAAAGAACAAAGAAAACATGAAGTAGAAGGAAAGCATAAAGTTAATAGACATAAATGAATTAGAAGAATTCTAAAAAGAATGCAATATCTCACAAGGTTTTAAAAGTGACTGCTACCAAATTTATAAATACAAAAACATTACAAATTTATACAAACTTTTCCAGCTATAGAAATTACAACTAGCTTAAAGGACTAGATTCTAGTGTTCCATACCACTATAGAATGACTATAGTTAACAATAATATATTACATACTTTCAAGCAGCTAGAAGGAGGATATTGAACATTCTGAACATAAAGAAATGATACATGTTTGAGATGATGGATGTGCTAACTACCGTGATCTGATCACTGAACTTTATATGTATCAAAACATCACTATGTACCCCAAAAATATAAACAATTATTTGTCAATTTAAAAAATAAAATTGTTTAAAAATACAAAAAAGAGAAAAAAGAACAGCAGTCCACTCACGATATGAAGCCAGTTTCACTAAAAGCTAAGAATAACAAATTCCTTTAAACCTTTCAGAACTTAAGCATTGTCTCTTATAGAAAAACCTATCCCATCTCTCCAAGCCAGAATTAGGTGCTTCCGTTATTATATTCTACTGACAAAGCATATTGCTACCACATTGTGTTGTAATGATGCATCTTTTCCATGCTGTGTTATCACTGTGTATATTCACATCTTCACCACCACATAACAATCTCCTTAATTTAGGGATGATGACTGGTTCACCTCAGTTTCTTCAGTGGTTCTTTAATTGCCGGTCCCCACATTAGTTCCTGTTGCTGGTATAACAAATTATCCCAACTTTAGTAACCTAAAGCAATTGAAACGTATACTCTTCTAGTTCTGGACATCGGAAGTTTGAAATGGATCTGACTGAGCTAAAAATCAGTGTCGGCAGGGCAGCATTCCTTCTGAGGGCTCCAGAGGAGAATGCCTTTTCTTCCTTTTTCCAGCTACTGGAGGAGATCTGCACTCCTTTGCTCATGGCTCCTTTCCCCATCTTCAAAGCCAGCAGTGTAGCTTCTTTGAATCTTTCCCTACTTCTTTTGTTAATAAGGATCCTTGTGATTACATTAAGCCCAATATAATCTCTCCTCTCAATAGCCTTAATGATATCTGCTAAGACTGTTCGTCATGTAGGGTAACACATTTATAGGATCTTGAGATTAGGATGTGGACATCTTTGACTGGGGGCATTAGCCTCTTTATCACATTATCCCACAATAGCCTGTCCAATGAATGAGGCATTCGCAAGGCTGAACCCATTCATTTGCTGCATAATATCATCTTTGCACTCTCTAGACCTCTTTCTACTTTGCACAATTTTAGCAGCAAGGGAGTATAGAACTTTGTACTTTTCTGGTTGTCAATGCTCTGTTTTTTAGATGTGTTTCTATTAGTGATTATTTCAGTGATGCTACCAATAGAAACAGCATATGTTGCTTATTCTCCTAAGGAATAACAGTGTTGTAAAATTTGGATTTTGATTTTTATGAAAGCACTGGGTACCATATCAAAGTCTCATTTTCTACACAGCCCCTCTCCTGTGGTGAAATGTTAAAACACTTTGTGACATCTAGAAAGGAGAGTGAAGTATGGATTAGTGTTTGAAGAGAAAAACAAAATGAACGATTACTATCCATGAAACTTGCATGATTCATATCCATGAAACTATCCATGAGATTTGCAGTTCTTTGTTCTTTAGATCTTAAAATTAACAAATGAAAAGGAAAATACAATGGTATTGTTTCCAAATTGTTTTAAATTCATATTTTATTACAAAACATCCATTGACTTTATATTGTTGCTATTAATATTAATGCTGTCACTTTTCCTCCTTTTTACCATTCTCTGTTCTCTTTTGGTCTTGTTTGACTTAAGATAGCCCTCCACAATGCTTCACTATAATTCTCGTATCCTTGTTAAAAAGTTTCAGATTGAGGTGCTTGTTATTTTTTATCTACTGTCTATTTTAATCTCTTAAAGAACCCAGATCAAATATTCACTCATAGCTTTTATTAATAATAAATTTTAAATCCACATTTCATCACAAGACATCCATTGACTTTATGTTGCTGCTATCAATATTAATGCTGTCACTTAAAGTCCAAATAGTCAGCATCAATGCCAAAGTAAATATCACTAAAAGGTATCATTTATTTGCTTACAAATCAGCAGAGAAATAGTGACAAGTTGGCATATGTCAAAAAAGCATTTGCATGCTGTAAGGATATGTAAGTCTCATTGGTGTCAGTTTAAAACCAAATCAAATTTTAGCAGAAATTTTTATTTAAAGCCCCTGAGTTTATGATTAATTGACAATTGCAAGCAAGCCTTGAAGTCCATGGAAGGAAACCAAGGTATGATTTTTTTAAAAAGTGAAGACTTACAAAAGGAAAAACAAGTAATGCATATGACAGTTCTGCTGTTGCCTACAGTTGTCAACAACCCTGGAAAATGATCTGTTTAACCTTCCTAACACTGACTTCCCATCCGCAGCATCATAGTGAAAATGACCAGGTAATTTATGGCACAAGAATAAATATCACCCACTCACAAATCCCAATGCATGACGTAAATGTATTCCACGTCACTGATTTTGGTTGCCAATAAAGTCAGAGTCAGGATAAAAATGCCCACTATTATAATATGGACATGATATTGGAGGAATCAGCCAATGAAACTAAATGAGAGCAAATAAGGGCATAAGAATTAGAGAAGAAGAGGTAAATGTATTTCTATTTGAAAAGGATATGATTCTCTATCAGGGAAATTCAAGAAAACCCATGAATTATCTACTACAATCCATAATGAAACACTGATCTATGTTCTCAAATCATATCATTTTATCCAAGATCCCCCAAAATTAACAAAAAATTACCATTTCCAAATTGTTTTGTAGCAGATAAACTGAATTTGACATAATATATTATATTTTGCTGATGGTACTCATTGCTTATATTCTTATAGTTTGCTGTGACATGCAAACTTTGAACATGAAAATAATACCAATGCAAAAAGTGCTGTTTCATATATATATACGATATTTAAGATTTTGGGGCTTTGGAAAATTCTATGATCCTAAAGTTAGTTTTAGAACACATATAAAATTATTTGGATTTATGTACAAGTGTATAGAGTTTCATATAAAGTAAGTGGAAGGAAAATACTTTTTTTCTTCAGATTGATGCTTAGACCAAGAAATTTTTAAGATGTATGATATCTGTAGCTTCTTGTGCACTGGTTGAAAGAGCCTGTTGTTACCTTATCAACTTCTTGTCCTAAATTCACACTAACAATATGAACCTTGAATTTTGCTCAGATATCTGTACAAGAAAACAGGCATGTATAATATTCACCATGATTTTTTTCCTGCTGTTTATATAAATCCAAAATAAGAGTAGAGATATCATAACAGAATATTATGAGAATTAGGTAGAACTTGATGAATTATTTTGAGTTACTTCTAATAAATTACCTGTAAAATCTTAAACTCATTCTAAAATACACAGATGTGAAGGTCATCTGTTTATAGTAGATAGATAATCAGGAAAATTCAGATGCAAATAATCAGCTCTTTATTAACTATCTACTAAATACAACATTCTATTTTAGCCATTTTCTGCAGTTACTTGATTTAGCTAAAGGTACAAGAAACTTTATGTCAATGCATCTATTTAGCTACATATACTACTGATATTTTACTATCAGTTGTTTTCCTTGTTCAGTTTATTTATAATTACATGTGATTTCAAGTTATACAATCTAAATGAATCAAATGAGAAACTGAAACATCAAATCATGAATTATTTGTGTATTTATTTCTACCCTGGTCTGAATATATACTTTTTCATAAAGATTAACTATAATTTCTCAACTCATGTCCTTGTCAGTCTCTGACTTTAATATCATTTAAAATAATTTTATTTGTATGTGTTTTATTAATATGCCATAGCATAAATTGACATTTTAAAATTTTGTTAGAGTACGTTTTCTTCACCTTATCATACATGAATTAAAACATATCTGTGCCTGTATTTAACATTTTGTCTCCTGTATCATTTTTAATCTTAGAGATCACTGCTATCAATTTAGTACACATAAAATACTGTAGTAACAACCCAGAAATACATTTCTTCTTCATTTCCTAGTTTTTCGTAATTCCCTCAATTGCTTACTTAGAAACTTTTTGGAAACTGCCACGTAGTTTGACATCATAAAAATGTAAAGGTTAATTTGCTCAGTTGCTGAAACTTAATTACAACATATCAGTTATTTAGAATGTTTGGCATTTCCTGTAAATTCTTCTAATTAGGAAACCCTTAGAGAATCCAATGAAGAGAGATGAAACCACCAAAATGTGTTGGCAGAGATAGATATTTTCCTCTTATTGAATGAGCTCAAAACACTGTAAACATTTGAAAAAACTTTAAAATTACAATTTTTCAGTAAAAATGCCATGTGACCTCAAATGCTTTCTGGATTTGTTGTGATTGCTTTATTGTCATATTCTTGTGGAGGAGGAATATGTGTTTGCACTGATTTAAAGAAAATCTGATTAAAGAAGGGAAACTCATTAAGAGTGTATTACAGGAGAGGATACATAAATTATTAGACTAGAAATTCAGAGTTTGCATTGGAGAGGAAAAAATATGTCATAGATTTCAAGTTATGTAACTTAATCACATTTTATTTGCTGAATTTTTAATCAAGAGTGAAAAAGTATTGTTGGTGGGAAGGTAAATTAGTATAGCCGTTGTGGAAAACAGGATGCATGTTCCTCAAAAAATTAAAAATAGACTTACCGGCCAGGTGTGGTGGCTCACGCCTGAAACCCAGCACTTTGGAGGACCGAGGTGGGCAGATCACTTGAGGTCAGGAGTTCATGACCAGCCTAACCAACAAAGTGAAACCCTGTCTCTACTAAAAATACAAAAATTAGCCGGGTGTGGTGGCAGGCCCCTGTGATCCCAGCTACTAAGGAGGCTGAGGCAGGAGAATCACTTGAACCCAGAAGGTGGACATTGCAGTTAGCCAAGATTGTGCCACTGCACTCCAGCCTGGGTAACAAAGTGACAGAGTGAGACTCTGTCTCAAAATAAATAAATAATTAATTAAAAAAAAATAAGAATAGACTTACCATGTGATTCAGCAGTCCCACTTTTGGGTATATATCCAAAGGGTATGAAATCATTACGTCAAAGAGATATCTGCACTCCCATGTCCATCGCAGCACAATTTACAGCAGCCAAGATATGGAAGCAACCTAAGCATCCACCAGCAGATTAATCCTCAACACAGTGGGATACTATTCAGCCTCATAAAGGAAATTCTATAATTTTCAACAACAGAGATGAGTCTAGAGGACATTATTTTAAGTAAGCTAGGCACAGAAAGGCAAATACCACAGGATCTCACTTATATGTGGAATCAAAAAAGTCAAATTTATAGGAGTAAGGAGTAGAATGATGGGGACAGGGATGGGAAGATGGGGAAAGAGGAGGTGTTAATCAAAGGGCATAAGGTTTCAGTTAGATGACAGGCATAATTCTAAGTGGTGTATTGCACAGAATGGTGACCATAGGTAATGGTAAGGTATTGCATATTTCAACATTGCTAAAAGAGCACATTTTAAGTGTTCTCACGATAAAAGTATACAAGGTGATAGATATGTTCATTTGGTTTAATCATTCTACAATGTACGTGTATATCAAAACATCACATATACTCCATATATGTACAATTATTATTTTAAATCATTAAGAATAATTTTTAAAATGTGAGCATATAATCTGAGCAGCAGGAACTAAAATCCAAAATCCAGTTAGAATGCCTAGACATTTGTCAAAAATGACAGAATTTCTTTTTTTTTTTTTTTAAGGCCTAGAGAGAAGGATGCGGCACAGATGCAAGAAAGCCCCTAGTGACCAAACCAATCACTTTCCTGGACCAATAGATCTCTGCTCGAGCCAGAGGGTCTCCCTGGGCTTCCTGCCAGTCTCAGGAACCAACCCCACTGTAGGCAACCATGTCTGACCATCTGAATCAAGTGGAGAATCAAGCTCTATCGTTTCACCATGGTATATTTGATGTCTTGACTTTTTTTTTTCTTTTCTTTTTTTACAAAGTCGTTCTGCTTTATAAGCAAACTAACAGATGGCTGAATCTGGATATAACTGTGGAGACCATTTTCAACATTTCTATTGTTGGCTAAAGCATACTTTATTAGTGATGTTACCAAGTTATTCATTTATTTATACCACCTGCAAACACTAGTATACAGTAGGTATTGAAAGAGTGGTATTTATTTTATGAAAGGAAGGTTTCACTAGGGATTGGGTTAACACATTGTTTTCCCTTTCTTGCATGCTAGTCTCAACACACTAGTGGCCAGGTGGCACATATTGATAGACTATAGACGGTATATATTCTGACAATTTTCTACTGGTTATTAAATATTTTTAAGATGCACCAAAAGAGGAGGTATAAAAGTGTTTGCTTCAGTGTGTAATATGACTGTGTGACACCAAGAACAAAATAAAAATAGAGATTAACAGCCCCATTTTAACCTACATGATATAAAACATATGTAGACGTCCTCATGGACAATAACCCCATCATCACAAAACACTGCCAAATTCCTAAGTACTCATAAGAGCTATGCCACATATTTTCATATTTAAAAAGAAAGTTATCATATTTTCATATTTAAAAAGAAAATTATCTAACACATCTGGCACTACGGAAAAAAGGCACACATTTCTTCATGGATAAGACAAAAATATTGGCCTAATTGGCTAAACTCAGAAATTCACACTGTCTCCCATTTTGACAATATTTCTGAATCATAGCCTATACAAATGAATAAGAGGATGTACGTGAATAATTTGTGTATATGGATAAGGCACTTTTCTAACAAATAACTGGGTCTTAACTACAAACCCATGTTAAAAGGAAAACTCAGCAAATCAAATTTATAGGAGTTTAATTGAGCAAAGAACAACTCACGAATGGCGCAGCCTCCTGAGCTAAAGTAGGCTCACAGACTCCAGCATAGCCATGAGATGGAAGATGTTTTATGAACAGAAAAGGGAGCATGAAGTGCAGAAAATGGAAGTGAGGTACAGAAACAGCCAGATGGGTTATTGCTCAATATTTGTCTTGTTTGAACATGGTTTGAACAGTTGGCCACATTCGATTGGACAAAACTTGGTAATTGGCACAAAAGTAAGTTATAGTCTGTTCAGAATTCCATATAGGTTATAGTTCACAATGTACAGAGAAACCTTTAGGCTAAACTTAAAATATGTAATGAGGTAGATTCAGTCTAAACTTGATTTAATAATTTCCCCCTTTTGGTCACTCTCTCAAAATTAAGAGAATGACCAAAACTTTAGTCATCAATGTTCATTTCACCTTGTAAATGTATTTATTTGGTCTTGAAACCCTCTGGGAAACAGTGGAACAGTGGCTATTGTAAGGTGGGAAGAAGGACTTCAGGTTAGTTTTTTAAGGATTAGAGTAGAGGATATCTCCTTATGTTAGAAAGTCCTGTTTATGAGAGAAAAGACAAAAGCTGGTGTGTTCTAGGATCTATGTGTTTCCTTAAAATCTTAGTTTTATTATTTCACATTTAGCACAAGTGACTCCATTTTTGTGTGTTCGGGTCTGTTGAGGCCTAGTGCACGAGCTCAGTTCAAAACAATGGCTTCCCATAATTGTGTTTAAAAGTTTCCCCTCTTTCGGTCAGGTCTTCACGTAGGTGAAAGTTTGCCCAAAACTTAGGGCCTTCGTGCCACTCTCAGTTACCATCATTTTGGGTTTCTGGTCTCTGCACGTCATTCATAGGTTACAGTGCCCTCATGGTCACAAATTTCTTTCAGCTCTTGTAATTCCAGTTGAAGAGAGACTATTTGACATTCTAGAGATGGTTTCATGCAAACATTTAAAACTTGAGAGAATATTATTCACCAGGGAGACTACTATTATGACTATCGGGAGGATAATACCAAGATTTTGGAGTATGGTCCTTACCCAGGGTCCCCATAAGCCAAACTACCTAAAATCAAACAGATCAAAGAATGAGCTAGATAAAGAGTCTACTCACTTTAACTAAGTAGTCTCTTTGTTAATCCTGTACAACTGAATCTCTATAATACCTGATATAGTGTATTTCTCCATGGGCCACAAGAAGTACAAACAGCTGCACAGATACTTCTCTGTTTAGTCAGTAAGAAATCTAGAAGGATTCTAATATTGAGTATAACTTTCACAAGAGAATTTAAAGTAGGTTGTGTAACCATATGCTTTACAATAGATTCTGCTACAGAGCCTATCATCAGGGATACATTGCTATTCATTGCCTCTTTTACTCCAAATGACAGATAAAGGAACTAACAAGTGATGCCCTTCCACAAGAGTGAAGACCTCCTGGCAATGTTCTCTTTAACCCATAATTTAGGTTAAGAGGAGCGGATCAATGTTCCCCTTCTGACTGATCACGAGGCAACATATGCACCATTACAATTCTCACCTACATTGAGTCTTTGTACTTCTATCTATCAAGGCTTAAGTTTATCCATGTTTAAGGCTGGCTGCAGAACCTGCCAAAAATAAAAGTACGTACCCCATGAGTTTATAAAACAGATACCCTTTTCACTTCTATTTTTATAGAGGCATAAACAAGAGGAAAAAATCAAAGATAAGAGTCTCATGATGGTAGAGGAGTTTTGATCCGTGATCTTGGGGAAAAGCTGTTCACACCAAGATGTCTTCTTCTTCTGGGGAGAAACTTCCCCAGTTAGCTTTACCTTAAGGGTTCCAATGGGTGTAGAGTTCCAGGAGTATGGAGGGACTCTTCTCAGTTGTGAGATTTTGAACCCAAAGTTGAAGCTCCCAAAGTATTGCTGCAGTGTGGATGTCAAGGGCAATCTTTCTCTAATGTTCTCAGAAGATCCAATCTTAGGGTTTTAGATTGTGAAGGGGTTGATTGCCCTCAGTTAGTGAACTATGAAAAACTTTCTTTACCTGGTGAAAACACCCTGTGGCATAAAAAGATACTATTATGACATCAGTCCCCTTACATGGGAAAGCTTTCATATCATAAGAAAATATGCATTGAAAATGACAATTGAATGAAATCTCTCTATAAATGTTTAAATGGCCCATCAAGTAGCAGAATGTTCTTGAAGTTTTGATTGTATTCCCAGGAATATGGGTTTGACAAACCAAACATTGGTCATAAACTATTTTAACAATTTAGAAGTCACCATCCCAATATATATTTGATTTAAGTAATTTTATCTTTTCCACCATGAGTCATGGAATGCAAAATTTTAACAACAAAATGTTTAAAGACTCAGGAAGGACAAGGTGGCTGTCCTGGTTCTCCATGAGTCCATGCTTCATGTTGAGCTTATGTACTCTTGAATGCCAGTTTTTTTTTTCCTCCAATTTAGGTCCATAGCACTGATAACTCATGCGCTATCATAGGTAATTTGTCTTAGATCATGGAGTTCATTCAAATTGTATATCTAAACAATTTTAGTATTGACTGATATAGCATGGAAATCTGGCAAAATATTTTCGTGGTGTTCAATTAATTTTTTTTTTTTTAATTTTAATTTTTTTTTTTTTTTTTTAGACGGAGTCTCGCTCTGTCGCCCAGGCTGGAGTGCAGTGGCGCGATCTCAGCTCACTGCAAGCTCCGCCGCCAGGGTTTACGCCATTCTCCTGCCTCAGCCTCCTGAGTAGCTGGGACCACAGGCGCCGCCACCTCGCCTGGCTAGTTTTTTGTATATTTTAGTAGAGACGGGGTTTCACCATGTTAGCCAGGATGGTCTCGATCTCCTGACCTCGTGATCCACCCGTCTCGGCCTCCCAAAGTGCTGGGATTACAGGCTTGAGCCACCGCGCCCGGCCCGTTCAATTAATTTTTGTTCTGCTTGGGTTAGCAGTTTTATAAACCAATGAGTCTTTTCATTAAAGTTATTCTTATCCAGCCCAAATGATATGATTTGAAAGTTATCAGAAACCTGTATTCAAGAGTGCTTTTCAGGATCCTTTCCATTCTTTCATTAACTTCCTTAACGATACTGTATTCTAGGACTTCGTGTGCTTGTGAAGTTTTCAGAACGGTGAAAATGACTTTAAGCAGTCATAGTTAAAGACACAATTGACAAGAAAATTTGGTTATTTCTGTGGTCTACGATAACTTAACATAATAACCATTATTATGTTTGATAGCATATACTCAGACATACTAGAATTTTAGAAGTGCCACACGATTTTTTAGCCAGAAGTAACAACATTGCTAATAATGATCATTAACATTTATTGCAAATTTTCTATGTTCCAGGCAGTATGTTAAGACCATAATCTTCATTCTAATCTTGAATCTGTGCTGTATGAACTAGTGTCATCTTTATTTACACCAGGGAAACGTGGCATATAAGGAGTCAGAGACTATTCTCAAAGGCACATGGAAAGCTGGTATCTGAGACTTATCTCCAGCTAATTACTTTCACTTTCAGGAAGGGAATAGGAAAAGTTAAAGTCAGACTGTCAGACCTGAGAGCAATGTCCAGAAAATCTAGACAAGCAAAGTTCATAGACAGAAGCCATACTCATCTAATGCCTGCTGTTCAGTAGAAGTAGAAAGGCATGCCAAGAATACAATTCCTGTGTACAGACTCGAGTTAGAGTTTAAGGTTTCAGGGAGACCAGCCTGGGTGAAATAAAAAGAGGGTTTAGAAAGAACAACTGATCTCAGATTGGGCAGCTGATTCAAGCACAATCAATACTTAGCTGATTATCCCGGAAGTGCCACCTGATCTCTGCCCTCTCAATGTGAATGAAGGAAGTGAGTGCATGCAGCTGCTACCCGAGAAAAAGATGATTATCCAGATGTAGTGTAGTGAAGGAGTAGTGTATGTGTGTGTATATGCATATATATCAATTTTACCTTTTTTATCAACTAAAAAGTTTATACTTCATCAGATTACTTTCTTTCTTATTATTTTTTTTTAAATCAAATGTCCTTTTTCTATTCTTGAATCCCATCCATGACGCTACATTTAATCATCATGGTGCCAGAAGGACCTTGTACCTGTGACAATTTTGGAAACTTACAATTTAATGACCTTGACAGTTTTGAGGACTATTGGTCAGGTATTTAGTAGAATTTTCCTTGATTGGTATTTGTCTGATTTTTTTCCTCATGATTACACTGAAGTTATGGGTTTTGGGGAGAAAAACCACGAAGGAAATGTGTCATTTTCATCCAAATCATATCTAGGGTACAACCTATCAGCATGACATCATGTCCAGTGTTATGTTTATCAAGTTTTCTACTGTAAACTTACACTTTTCCTATTTCCACAGCCTACTCTTGAAAAGGAAGTAATTATGAACAGCCCACACTTAAGTGGAGAATTATGCTTTAACTCTTTGAGGGTGAAATGTCTACCTAATTTTTTTTTATAATTCTACATGGGAGATTTGTTTCATCTTCCCTATTTATTTATTTGTTCAATTCATTTGTTTATTCCAGATTGACTCATGAGTGTTTATTCTATGCTGTGGATTATAAGCCAACATTGCTTTATTTGTTTTGTTACTCAAGTTGTTTCAACTTTGGCCATGGGAGCTCTTTTACATATGTGTCTCTTTGACATACTCCCATTGTTGTGTTTTTCTTTTACTTTTCTTATTAGGACTTTCTTATTTTCTAGCACCACAAGATGATTCAGGTTCATCTTGTATATTACCAGCTCCAGTCCTACATTCAGCCATTTCTCCAAGGAGACCTGATTCCTTTCATTGCTGCTGGAGGGTCATTTCATCTAGGACCTCTCAGCTAACAGGGAAGGAAATAGATGTATATAGACTAATCTATATACATAAATTTATTTATAAATATTTCTATATATAAGCATTTATTGCTATATTCAGCTAAACTTAAGTTCATACTGATTCTCCAACTATAATCCATTACCATTTGGACCATTCTAACCCCTTAACTTGCTTATCTGTAACTTCCGACTCCAGTGAAAGTCTTGGTTCCCGCCATTTATTATCCATTTGCATGTTGAGTATCTCTTGTCTGAAATGCTTAGGAAAATAAGTGTGTAGGATTTCAAAATTTTTTGAATTTTGGAATATTGGCATATATAATAAGATATTTTGAGGATGGGAACCAAGTCTAAACACAAAATTCATGTATGTTTCATATATGTTTTATGCACATAGACTAAAATAAATTTTACACTTTATTTTTAAATAATTTTATGCATGAAAAAAGTTTTTGTTAAGTACTTACAGGTGTAATTTTCTACTTCTGGTGTCATGTCATTATGCCATGCTCAAAAAGTTTCAAATTTTAGAGCATTTCTGATTTTGGATTTACAGATTAGAGATGCTTGACCTACATTACATTCTTGAATTTCAGCATACATGGGCAGTGATTTTGTAACTGTAAAGCCATGCATCCATGGGAAACAATGTTATTATCTGAATACAGTGCTTATTTTCAGTAGTTTTTTTCCTCTGATCTTAGAATTACTCAGGTCTGCACCTTTTTCTCCCATCCCCTTCAGTGAGACTGTTTCATACATTTGTAACACAGATTCTTTTATCACATTATATCTTCTCTTTGATTCTCAAAATTCCTAAGTGATTGTTTTAAAATGTATATGCATTAAGGAACACATTTTGTGTTATAAACTTCTGAGTTTTGGTCTACACAAAGTGTCATCTATGAACCATGATATTACAAGTATTATACAGAATAGCTGAATCATCCCAAAAAATCCATTGTGCTTCCTCTGTTTAACTCCTCTCCACTAAACCCTGGGCAACCACTTATCTGTTTATGACTTTACAGTTTTGTCTTTTCCAGAATGTCATATAATTGGAATAATAAAGCTTTTCAAATTGGCTTTCCTCACTTAGCAATATGCATTTAAGATTTACCCATGTATTTTCAAGGTTTGGTAGCTTATTCATTTTTATCTCTGATTAATACTTTATTGTGTGGTTATAATACTGTTTTGTTCATTCATCTACTGAGGGATTGCTTACAGTTTTTGGCAATTATGAATAAAGCTGCTATAATTATCCATGTGCAGGTTTTGGTATAGATATAAATTTTAAAATCAGTTGGGTAAATACCTAAGAATGGATTTGCTTGATCCCATAGTAAGGCTTTGTTTAGTTTTGTGAAAAACTGCAAAAACCCTTCTTCCACTCTTCATTCCCATGAGCAAATGAGAATTTCTTTTGCTCTGCATCCTGACAGGAATTGGAATCATCAGTGTGTTGGATTTTAGCCATTCAAATACATGAGTAGCTATGTCTCATTTATGTTTTAATTTGCAATCCCCTAGTGAAAGACACTGTTGAGCATCTTTTCGCTTGCTCATTTTCCACTTGCATATCTTCTTTGATTTTTGTTGTTGTTGTCGTCTTGAGATGGTGTCTCACTCCATTGCATTGGCTGGTATGCAGTGGCATGATCATGGCTCACTGCAGCTTCGGCCTGCTGGGCTTGGGCAATCCTCCCACCTCAGCCTCCCAAGGAGCTGGGACCACAGCCACCATGCCACCATGCTTGACTAATTTTTAAAATTTTCTGTAGAGACCAGGTCTTGCTATGTTGCCCAAGCTGGTCTAGAACTACTGACCTCAAGTGATCCTCCTGCCTCCATCTCCCAAAGTGCTGGGACTGTAGGTACACACCACCACATTCAGCTTGCAAACCTTCTTGAGTAAGATATCTATTCAGATATTTTGTTTGTTTTAAAATTAGCTCTTCTGTTTATTATTAATAAAATTTAGGAGATTTTAAGTAATATTTTTGTCAAGTTAAAAAAATATTTTAATTAGTTATTTACCAGATATTGTGTTTGCAAATATTTTGTCCCCGTCCATTTTCCTATCTTTTCATTCTCCCAGCAGTGTCTTTTGAAGAGTAGAATTTTAATTTTTATAAAGTTAACCTATTAATTTTTTTCTCTCATGAATTTGTTTTGGGTATTGGATCTAATATCTTGTCACCAAACTCAAAGTCATATAGATTTGTCCTGTGTTAATTTTTAGAAGCTTTGTAGTTTTACATTTTACTTGTAGGTCTAATAAGTATTTTGAGTTATTTTTGTGAATGGTGCAATTCCTTTGTCTAGATTTCATTTTAATATGAATATCCAGTTGTCCCAGCACCATTTCTTGAAAACACTATCCTTTCCCCATTGAATTGCCTTTGCATCTTTGTCAAAGATCAGTTGACTTTATTTGTGTGAGTGTATTTCTAGGATCTCCATTATGTTACATCAATCTATTTGTCTACTTTTTTCATGAATGCCACACTGTCTTGATTAGCTTTATATTAAGTCTTACATTCTGGTAGTTTCAGTCCTCTGATCTTGTTTTATTTTTTCAGTGTTTTGTTGGCTTAAGTATGGGTCTTTTGCCCTTCCATATAAACATTAAAATCAGTTTGTGAATATCTGCAAAATAACTTGCTGAGATTTTGATAGGAATTTAATAGATTTATAGATCAAGTTGGAAAGAATTAATGTCTTAACAATATTGAGTCAATGAATTTATGAACACAGAACAAATTCATCTATTTAGTTCTTTGATTTCTTTTATCAGTGTGTTGAAATTTTCTGCATACAGACCTGCATATTTTGTTCAATTTATACTTAAGTATTTTATTTATCTTGATGATATTGTAAATGATACTTTATTTTACATTTCAAATTGTAGTTTTTCATAGGACAGCAATTATTTTTATATAGTAATCTTCTATTTTATCAACTTTCTAAACTCACTTTTTGTTTTTTTGTGTGTGTTGTTGCTGATTCTTTAGGATTTACTATATAGACAACAGTGTCATCTGTAAATAAAGACAGATTTGTTTATTCATTTTCAATTTGTATGCCTTGTATTTCTTTTTCTTGCCTTATTACATTATATAGGACTTCTATATGATGTTGAAAAGGACTGGTGAGAGAGGACTTCCTTGCTTTGTTCTCAATATTAGGGGGAAAGTATCCAGTGTCATTATTAATTTTTTTTTACCTATAGTTTTTGTAGATGTTCTTTATTAAGTCAAAGAAGTCCTTCTCTAGTTCTAGTTTGCTGAGAATCTTTAACACGGATGTTGGATTTTGGTCAAATGCCTTTTGGGTATCAGGTGATATGATCATATGATTTGTCTTCTTCAGCCTGTTGATGTGTTGGATTGTTTTGATTGATTTTCAAATGTTGAGCCAACCTTGCATATCTGGAATAAATTCTACTTGATCGTGATTTATATGGTTAGATTCAAATTGCTACTATTTTGTTGAGAATTTTATATCTATGTTTATGAGAGATATTAGTCTGAAATTTTCTTTTCTTGAAATGTCTTTCTCTGCTCTGGGCATTAGACTAATCATGAACTCATGAATTGAGTTCTACCTTCTGGAAAGATTTTAGAGAACTGACATCATTTCTTCTTGGAAAGTTTGCTATAATTTACCAATGGAATAGTTATTGATTAATTTCTTTAATAAATATAGGGCTATTCAGGTTATTTATATTTCCTGGTTTAAGTTGTGGTAGTTTGTGTATTCTATGTAATTGGTACATATCATATAATTTTTAAAATTGTGGATACAGTTTTACTTGTACTATTTAACCATTTTTTTTTTCATTTCTGGTGAAAGGTTATGTCTCCTGTTTTTCTCTCTCTTCCACACTTCCTCTCTCTCTCTCTCTCTCCCTTCCCTTCTTCCTGGTTAGTCTTGCTATAAATGTGTTCATTTTATTGATAGAATATCAATTTTTAGTCTCATTGCTTTTCTCTATTGTTTTTCTACCTTCAATTTTATTCATTTCTGCTTTAACTTTTATTCTTTACTTCTGCTTGATATAGGCATATATTTCTCTTATTTTTCTAGTTTCCTGAAGTGAGCACTTCTGTTATTAATTTTATATCACATTTGCTTTCTAATGTATGCATTTAATGTTATAAATTTCACTTTTAGAACAGTTTCCATGTATTTCCCAAATTTTGATAAGTATTTTATGTTCATTTAATTTAAAATATGTCTAAATTTCCCTTGATACTTGTTCTTGACCTATGTGTTATTTAGAAACGTAGAAGTGTTTTTTTCCCCAAATATTTGCGTATTTTCCAGTTATTTTTTGTAATTGACTTCTGGTTAGTTTCATGAAAAATATACATTCTATAGTTTTTATTCTTTAAATTTGTGAAGCTGTGTTTTATAGTCCAGAATGTGATCATCTGTCCTGATGAGTGCTCCATGTGAGCTTAGAAAATGTGCATATTTTTGCTGTTGAATTACTCTTGAATGTTTTTTAGATCTAGCTGATTAATGATGCTGTTCAATTTAATTATATCCTTCCTGATTTTCTGCCTGCTAGATTTATCAACAATTGAAATAGTGTGTTGACGTCTCCAGATATAATAGTAAATTTCTCTAGTCCTCTTTTCAGATCTATCAGTTTTTATTTTTAGTATTTTGCTGCTCTGTTGTTAGGTGCATGCATATCTAAAGTTGTGGCTTCTTAAAGAATAGATTTGTCATCAAAGAAAATTGTTAAGCTTTCTCTATTTCTCATAACTTTCTATGTTCTGAAGTTACATATACTCTAGATTTTTAAAATTATTGTTTTAATTATGGTTAGTTTAGTACTACATATAATTATTTCATCATTATTTATTATGGTGCATTTTCATCTTTTTATTTGTAACTTATTTGATTATTTATATTTAATGTAAGTTTCTTTTACACAATATATCATTGGGTCTGTTTGCTTTTTGTTTTTGTTTTTTATTTAATCTGTGCTGACAATAGCTGTCTTTTAATGAATACATTTATACCAATCACATTTAAAATAATATTAACATGGTTATAATAATAGACATTCCCCTGTAACTGTTTTATATTTATTGTATTTGTTCTCTTGGGTTTTTTTCCCCATCTTTTCCTGCCTTCTCTGGCTTTAATTGAATATTTTATGAATTCATTTTCTTTTCTCTCTTAGTAAATCAGTTAAACATCTTTAAAAATATATATAGTGGTTGCTCTAGAGTTTACAATATACATTTACAACTGATTTAAATCCACTTTCCAATAACACTAGTATGTTTTACATGTAGGTGGATTCCTTCTAAGAGGGCGTTTTCAATTTCTCCCTCACATTCCTTTTGATATTGCTGTCATTCACTTCACTGATACATGTGTAATAATCTTTTTCTCTTAAGACTGTGAATTGTTTTGTGTGTTTTAGCATGCTGTTTAATTTTTTGTTGAAAACTAGACATGTATTGACTAAGAGAAACTGACTGAAGTCAATAGGTTTTTAATGAGAGAACTTGTATTACTCTGCTGTGTTTAACATTTGCTATAGGTAGATGTGCTAGAGTGTTCAAATTCCTGTTGTGAATTTGTTTTCATTTCTCCTTTTGACTTTGGCTTCCCTAAGTACTCCTCCTCAGAGGAAGTCTGTGTCTTGTGCCTCTTTCATATACAATTCACTGTTACTATATTGAGGCTTTGTTGATTTGGAGGAAAGGTGTGAGGGAGGAGGAGCATTCTATAGCTTTCTGATTAGATCTTAATCTCTAAATGTCCTGCATCTCTGAGCTGATCTTCATAAGTATATTTTTTCACTAAGAATAACATTTCCTGGCTTGATCTGGCCAAATGGCCCAATAAGAATAGCTCCAGTCTGCAGCTACCAGCGAGACCAATGCAGAAGGCAGGTGATTCCTACATTTCTAACTGAGGTACCCTGTTCATCTCACTGGGACTGGCTAGGCAGTGGGTGCAGCCCATGGAGGGTGAGCAGAAGAAGGGTGGGGCATCATGTCACCCAGGAAGTGCAAGAAGCAGGGGACCTCCATTTCCTAACCAAGGGGAGCCATGAGGGACTCTGCCCAGATACTACACTTTTCCCACAGTTTTTCCAATCTTCAGACCAGATTCCCTCGTGTGTCTACACCACCAGGGCCCTGGGTTTCAAGCACAAAACTGGGCAGCTGTTCGGGCAGACACTGAGTTAGCTGCAGGAGTTTTGTTTTGTTTTGTTTCCTAGTTGTGCCTGGAACTCCTGTGAGACAGAACTGTTTACTCCCTGGAAAGAGGAAGGAGCAGGCAGCAATCTTTTCTGTTCTGCAAATTTTTCTTTTCTGTTCAGCCTCACCTCAGCTGGTGATACCCAGGCAAATAGGGTCTGGAGTACAGCACCAGCAAACTCCAGCAGACCTGCAGAAGAGAAGCCTGACAGTTAGAAGAAAAACTAAAAAACGGAAAGCAATCACATCAACAAAAAGAATGCCTATGCAAAAACCTCATCCAGAGCTCATCCGCATTTATATGATCAAAGGTAAATAAATCCACGAAGATGAGGAAAAACCAGTGCAAAAATTCTGAAAATTCCAAAAACGGGAATGCCTCTTCTCTACCAAATGATCAAAACTCCTCTCCAGCAAAGGCACAAAACTGGACAGAGTTTGATGAATTAACAGAAGAAGGCTTTAGGAGGTGGGTAATAACAAAGTCCTCTGACCTAGAGGAGCATGTTCTACCCCAATGCAAGAAAGCTAATAACTTTAACAAAAGGTTACAAGAATGGCTAAATAGAATAATCAGTTTAGAGAACATAAATGACCTGATAGAGCTGAGAAACACAGCACGATAACTTTGTGAAGGATACACAAGTATCAATAGTTGAATCAATCAAGCGGAAGAAAGGATATCAGAGATTGAAGATCAACTTAATGAAATAAGGCGTGAAGATGTGATTAGGGAAAAAAGAATGAAAAGGAACAAAAAAAAGCCTCCAAGAAATATGGGACTATGTGAAATGACCAAACCTGCGATTGATTGGGGTCCCTGAAAGTGACAGAGAGAATGGTACCAAGTTGGAAAATACTCTTCAGGTTATTATCCAGGAGGATTTCCCCAACCTAGCAAGACAGGCCAACATTCAAATTCAGAAAACACAGAGAACACCACTACAATACTCCTCGAGAAGAGCAACCCCAAGACACATAATCATCAGATTCCCAAGGTTGAAATGAAGGAACAGATGTTAAGGGCAGCCAGAGAGAAATGTCAGGTTACCTATAAAGGGAAGCCCATCAGACTAACAACAGAGTTCTCTGCAGAAACCCTACAAGCCAGAAGAGCGTGGGGACCAATATTCAACATTCTTAAAGAAAAGAGTTTTCAATCCAGAAGTTCATATCCAGCCAAACTAAGTTTCATAAGTGAAGGATAAATAAAATCCTTTACAGACAAGCAAATTTTGAGGGATTTTGTCCATCAGGCCTGCCTTACAAGAGCTCCTGAAGAAAGCACTAAATATGGAAAGGAAAAACTAGTACCAGCCACTTTAAAAACACACCAAAATATAAACACCAATGGCACATTGAACAAACTGCATCAACTAATGTACAAAATAACCAGCTAGCATCATGATGACAGGATCAAATTCACACATACAATATTAACTTTAAATGTAAATGGGTTAAATGCCGCAATTAAAAGATACAGACTGGCAAACTGAATAAAAGATTAAGACCCATTGGAGTGCTGTATTCAGGAGACCCATCTCATATACAGAGACACACATAGGCTCAAATTAAAGGGATGGAGGAATATTTATCAAGAAAATGTAAAGCAAAACAAACAAACAAACAAAAAACAAACAGGAGTTGCAATCCTAGTCTCTGATAAAACAGACTTTAAGCTAGCAAAGGTAAAAAAAAATACAAAGGGCATTACATAATGGTAAACGGATCAATGCAACAAGAAGAGCTAACTATTCTAAATATATATATGCACCCAATACTGGAGCACCTGGATTCATAAGATTGGTTCTTAGAGACCTACAAAGAGACTTAGACTCCCAGACAATAGACGTGGGAGACTTTAACACCCCACCATCAATATTAGACAGATCAACGAGACAGAAAATTAACAAGGATATTCAGGACTTGAACTCAGCTCTGGACCAAGTGTACCTAATAGAAATCTACAGAGCTCAAAACCCTAAATCAACAGAATATACATTCTTCTCAGCACCACGTCACACTTATTCTAAATCGACCACATGACTGGTAGTAAAACACTCCTCAGAAAATGTGAAAGAACAGAAATTATAACAACAAACAGTCTCTCAGACCACAAATTAGAACTCAGGATTAAGAAACTCACTCAAAACTGCACAACTGCATGGAAACTGAACAACCTACTCCTGAATGACTACTGGGTAAACTAAATTAAGGCAGAAATAACATAGTTCTTTGAAACCATGAAAACAAAGAGACAACATACCAGAATCTCTGGGACATAGCTAAAGCAGTGTTTAGAGGGAAATTTATAGAGCACTAAATGCCCATATAAAAAAGCAGAGAGATCTAACATCATAATTAAAAGAACTGGAGAACCAAGAGCAAACAAATTCAAAAGCAGGCAGAATGCAAGAAATAATTAAGATCGAAGCATAAATGAAAGAGATAGAGACATGAAGAACCTTTCAAAAAATCAATGAATACAGGAGCTGATTTTCTGAAAAATTAACAAAATAGATAGCATTTTAGCTAGACTAATGAAGAAGAAGACAGAGAAGAATCAAATGGACAAAATAAAAAATGATAATGGGGATATTACCACTGACCCCACAGAGATACAAACTATCATCAAAGAATACTATAAACAACTCTAGGCAAATAAACTAAAAAATCTAGAATAAATGGATAAATTCCTGGACACATACACCCGATAGAGACTAAACCAGGAAGAAGCTGAATCCCTGAATAGACCAGTAAGAAGTTCTGAAATTGAGGCAGTAATTAATAGCCTGCCAACCAAAAATAGCCCAGGTCCAGGTGGATTTGCAGCCAAATTCTACCAGAGGTACAAAAAGGAGATGGTGCCATTCCTTCTGAAACTATTCCAAACAATAGAAAAAGAGGGAATTCTCCCTAACTCATCTTATGAGATGAGCATCATCCTGATTCCAAGACCTGGCAGAGACACAACAAAAAAAGAAAATTTTACACCAATACTCCTGATAAACATTGATGCGAAAAATCCTTAATAAAATACTGGCAATCCGAATCCAGCAGCACATCAAAAAGCTTATCCAACACAATCAAATCGGCTTCATCCCTGGGATGCAAGGCTGGTTCAACACATGCAAATCAATAAATGTAATCCATTGCATAAACAGAACCATTGACAAAAACCACATGACTATCTCAATAGATACAGAAAAGGCCTTTGATAGAATTCAGTGACCCCTCATGCTAAAAACACTCAATAAATTAGGTTTTGATGGAACCTATCTCAAAATAATAAGCGCTATTCATGACAAATCCATAGCCAATATCATACTAAAGGGGCAAAAGCTGGAAACATTCCCTTTAAAAACTGGCAAAGGACAAGGATGCCCTCTTTCACCACTCCTATTCAATATAGAGTTGGAAGTTCTGGCCAGGGCAATTAGGCAAGAAAAAGAAATAAAAGTCTTCAAATAGGAAGAGAGGAACTCAGATTGTCTCTGTTTGCAGAGGACATGACTGTATATTTAGAAAACTCCATCATCTCAGTCCAAAAACTCCTTAAACTGTTAAACAACTTCAGCAAAATCTCAGGATACAAATCATTGTGCAAAATTCACAAGCATTCCTATACACCAATAATAGACAAGCAGAGAGTGAAATCATGAGTTATCTCCCATTCACAGTTATTATAAAGAAAATAAAATACCTAGGAATACAACCTACAAGAGATGTGAAGGACCTCTTCAAGGAGAACTACAACCACTGCTCAAGGAAATAAGAGAGGACACAAACAAATGGAAAAACATTCCATCCCCATGGATAGGAAGAATCATTATCATGAAAATGGCCATACTGCCCAAAGTGATTTATGGATTCAATGCTATTTCCATCAAACTACCATGAATATTGATCACAGAATTAGAAAAACTTTTAAATTTTATGTGAAATCAAAGAAGATCCCATATAGCCAAGACAATCCTAAGCAAAAAGAACAAAGCTGGAGGCGTCACACTACCTGACTTCAAACTATACTACAACTCTACAGTAAACCAAAACAGCATGGTACTGGTACCAAAACAGACATATAGACCAATGGAGCAGAACAGAGACCTCAAAAATAACACCACATATCTACAACCGTCTGATCTTCCACAAACCTGAAAAAAATAAGCAATGGGGAAAGGATCTCCTATTAAGTAAATGGTGCTGGGAAAACTGGCTAGCCATATGCAAAAAACAGAAACTGGACCCCTTCCTTACACTTCATACAAAAATTAACTCAAGATGGATTAAAGATTTAAATCTAAAACCTAAAACCATGAAAACCCTAGAAGACAACCTAGGCAATACCATTCAGGACATAGGCATGAGCAAAAACTTCGTGACCAAAACACAAAAGGCAATGGCAACAAAAGCCAAAATTGACAAATGGGATCTAATTAAACTAAAGAGCTTCTGCTCTGCAAAATAAACTATCATCAGAGTGAACAGACAACCTACAGAATGGGGGAAAATTTTTGTAATCTATCCATCTGACAAAGGTCTAATATCTAGAATTTACGAGGAACTTAAACAAATTGACGAGAAAAAACACCCTATCAAAAAGTGGGCAAAGGATATGAACAGACAGTTCTCCAAAGAAGACTATTATGCAGCCAACAAACATGAAAAAATGCTCATCATCACTGGTCATTACAGAAATACAAATCAAAACCACAATGAGATAACATCTCACACCAGTTAGAATGGCAATCATTAAAATGTCAGGAAACAACAGATGCTGGAGAGGATGTGGAGAAATAGGAACACTTTTATACTGCTGGTGGGAGTGTAAATTAGTTCAACCATTGTAGAAGACAGTGTGGCGATTCCTCAAGGATCTCGAACCAGAAATACCATTTGACCCAGCAATCCCATTACTGGGTTTATACCTAAAGAAATAGAAATCATTCTACTATAAAGACACATGCACACATATGTTTATTTCAGCACTGCTCACAATAGCAAAGATTTGGAGCCAATGCAAATGCCCATTAATGATAGACTGGATAAAGAAAATGTAGCACATATACACTATGAAATACTATGCAGCCATAAAAAAGAATGAGTTCACATCCTTTGCAGGGACATGGATGAAGCTGGAAGCCATCATCCTCAGCAAACTAACACAGGAACAGAAAACCCAACAGTATGTTCTCAATCATAAGTGGGAGCTGAACAATGAGAACACATGGACACAGGGAGGGGAACATCACACACCAGGGCCTGTCAGGGTGTGGGAGGAAAGCGGAGGGAGAGCATTAGGACAAATACCTAATGCATGCGGAGCTTAAAACCTAGACGATGGGTTGATAGATGCAGCAAACCATGGCACATGTATATCTATGTAACAAATGCATGTTCAACACATGTATCACAGAACTTAAAGTAAAATAAAAAAATAAAAAATAAATACATAAATTTGTTTTGCAAAAAAAAAAAAAAAAAAAAGCATAACATTTCCCCTCCCATCCCCCTCTACTCCCTTCTCTGGCTAAAGTATTCATAATATAAGTCTTCAACTCTGAACCCTATTGACTAATTGGCTATTTTTCTTCCTTAGGTGAGAGAGAAAGACCAGAGGAGGCTGGTATGGGAAGATTGTTCTTTTGTTAGATGGGATAAAACTCTGGGAAAGCCTTTTCCTCTGGAGAGTAGGATTTTCTTGTGGAGAAGGATCTTGGTGTATTTAACAATGATCCTCCCTTCTGCTAGAAGGATCCTCCTTGTTTCATTCACCATAAGAACCTGGTGGTCTTCCTGGAGGTAAAGGTCATGAAGTTGTGGGGTCCTCCTAAGAATGTGTTCTTCTGCCAGAAATTTTTTACGCTTAATGCTCTTTCACTTATCTTCCAGCAGTTTGTCAAAGTTACCATTTAATTGTTCTTACAAGTCTATGACACTAGCAGCTTTTGCTCCAGTTAAGCATATCTCAGCAGGGACTAGGTTCACCTGTCTCTCCAAATTTCCAGATGGCAGTTTGCGCTGCAATTGCAGTAATCTGATGGGTCCAAGAGAAGTCATTGATTCCAACTTTGTCCAGCCCTTTTTATCCCCTTGCAGTGACAGGAATGATGACTTCTAAGTTATTTACATGTTAAAACTGAATCCAGAAGTCACCAAAAAGCCTTTTAATGTCTTTTTTTCTCTCTTTTCTCTATTTCAGTTTTAGGCCTTTGAGAAATTAAAAATCGGCAGAAAATATGTTACTTTGTTTTAGGAGCTAACAGTTTAGGGATAAGGATCATACATGCATACATACCTATGGATATTATAAAGTGCCTAATTCTACTTAATCTGTAACTCCATATCTCTCTGGAATGTGAATTTTCTAGACAGTTAATTGGTTTTCTGGAAAACAGTTTTTGAAATTATGTGTCTGATTTTTTCCCCTAAAGTGTGAAAAAAAAAATCAGTCTTCTGGAGCAGTATGTAGCAAACATAATTTATGCTTCTTTTGATGACTCAGAGTTCAGATATAATTATAATGTGTGGTCTTAGGTACTCTGAAAACCTCATATCTTATTGGTCTTTATGTTGGCTTTATAGATTATCCTGGGTTTGCAAGTTCTTGGGTTGTCTTTCATATTGTTTATTTTTCTTGTTCATTTCAGGTTTCAGTTGACACCTATTCATGTTGCCAGTTTGCTTCCACAGGGTCAAAGTTGTGAATTCTGTGTCTAAAATAAAGCATATTGTTTTCCATATATCCTAGAAGGTTTTTTCATCAGCAAATTAATAACCTTTGAGATGTATATTTTGGCTACTAATGGATGCTTTTGCTTATTTTCATGTTCTCAACTTTGTCCTGAATAAGTACAATTATCCAGGTAAGAAACATCCAGATAAATGAGGTGCTACCATTCATACCAGGATCTGTAAGCAGCTTCAAATTCCTTGTGAGATAAATGAAATAACTCTAAAGACGTACAATATAAACATCTTACAATTGTAATTATTATCTGAAGCCTGCATATTAATTTTGGATAATTTGCTTCATTATATTTTTAGAAATTAGAATCTTCATGATTTATATTTGCAATCTGGTGTTATGGCTTTAATGAAAATTGTTTAACTTCTAGTTTTTCAAAAAACTGATTTTCTCACAAGTATGTGTAAAAGAAGTTTTCTATACTATCTTTTCAAGAATATTCATACAGCAGAGGAATTGCCAAGCAGCACATCTTTAAACCCACACTGGGCTCTCAGTGCCTGCTCACATTTCCTTTGATGAATTAGAAGACAGGTGTGAATCTTTACTTCTTTAAAAGACAGTGTAACAGCATACTCAAAATCATTTTTTAAAAATTTTACTTCTGTTGGCAATGATTAGTTTTTTTAATATTCTCCATTTCCTTCATGTAATGATGCTTTGTTAACAGCATCACTAAAGTCCACAAGGACTGAGATAATACTTGGTAAAGGGAGGTGGATCCATATTAAATTGATGAGGAGCCAAAAGGAAGGAGACTGTCAAGGTCAATTGTTCCAACTAATGCGATTGGGGTTTGCATTCCAGGAAATACTTGGCTTTCATGCACAAAGATAACTGCAAAATTCATCTGTAAGGCTGATTTTAGAATTCCCTGATAACAATACAGATTCATTTTATAATCATAAGGGAAGCTCATTCACTTGAAAGCAAGCTGGGATGTATAATGGAGTTGGATTTTAGAGGGCCACTGGTGGTGATCTCTTTACTGCACCAGTACCTGCTGTGACCTTCAGTAAGAGAAGTGCATTCTTTGCCAGAAACCTTTACATTCTTGGGTACATAATGTTCTAATACTTCTAAATTCAGTAATAGATGCACAGGTGTGATTTGAGGTTAGTGAACAGTAAGAGACTGAGTCACCAGCATTATATTATATGAGTCATAGTTGGAAAAAATTTGCAATTCATTGAACTCAAAAAGTTATGATCCAAATTGCATCTGATTTCATAATTTTAGAGCATTAATCGGGCTTTTGCATATTTTTTGATTGCCCATGAGTTTGTACTTCTGATTCCTCTAGAATGTAGATAAATCTACTGCTGTTTTCCAATCCTCTTTGGTGTGTCTATGGTCCTTTGGCATATATTAAAGTTGTATCAATTAGCTGTTAACCTAACTCCTTGTCCTTTAGTAAAACAACAACACACTTTGTTAAATAAACATGAACAGATTTGGAAATTAACTTGGAGTATATTTATCAAGGATAATTCTGTATTAATTGGCTTAGCTTATTTATATTTTATCTGTACTCTTAAGGTTTTATTTAGAGCTTGTATTATGGTTAATAATAAAGAGTAAATTTAAAAATGCCATCATATTGTTTCTGTACATCCTATGTGAGTTGAAACATTTAAAAAGCTTTTGATTCATGACCCTGTTACAAAGGAAGTTTTTGGTGTTCTAATGACACTCCCCACCACCAATGGTTAGTCAAACCTTCCAGGTAGGTGTTTGATTTCTTAAGTGGGACCAAGAGGAATCATGTTGCAGGAAGTCAGGGACCCTGAATGGAGGCACCGACTGAAGCCACGGCAGAAGAACATAAATTGTGAAGATTTCATGGACATTTATTAGTTCCCCAAATTAATACTTTTACAATTTCTCACGCCTGTCTTTACTACAATTTCTGAACATAAATTGTGAAGATTTCATGGACATTTATCACTTCCCCAATCAATACTCTTATAATTTCCTATGCCTGTCTTTACTTTAATCTCTTAATCCTGTCATCTTTGTAAGCTGAGGATGTATGCTCCCTCAGGACCCTGTGATGATTGCGTTATCTGTACAGATTGTTTGTAAAACATGTGTGTTTGAACAATGAAATCTGGGCATCCTAAAAGAACAGGATAACAGTAATTTTCAGGGAACAAGGGAGATAACCATAAGACCTGACTGCCTGCAGGGCCGGGCAGAACAGAGTCCTATTTCTCTTCTTGCAAAAGTGAATAGGAGAAATATTACTGAATTCTTTTTCTCAGCAAGGAACAGCCCTGGGAAAAGAATGCATTCCCAGGGAGAGGCCTGTAAAATGACTGCTCTGAGAGTGTCTGTCATATGCAGTTGAAGATATGGGAAAAAATATGCCCTGGTCTCCTACAGTGCCCCCAGGCTTGCTAGGATTAGGAAATTCCAGCCTGGCGAATTCCAGTCAGACTGGTTCTCTGCTCTTGAACCCTGTTTCCTGTTAAGGTGTTTATCAATGACAATGTGTGCACAGTGGGACATGAAACCTCATCAGCAATTCTAATTTTGCCCTGGCCTTGTGATCTTGCTCTGCCCCTATTTACCTTGTGATATTTTATTGCCTTTGAAGCATGTGATATCTGTGACCCACTCACTATTTGTATACCCCTCCCTTTTTGAAATCCCTAATAAAAACTTGCTGGTTTTGCGGCTCAGGTGGATATCACAGAAACTGCCAACATGTGATATCATCCCTGGAGACCCAGCTGTAAAACTTCTCTCTTTTGTACTCTTTCTCTTTATTTCTCAGAGCAGCCGACACTTAGGGAAAATAGAAAAGAACCTACATTGAAATATTGGGGGCTTATTCCCCCAATAGAATCAGCCTGGTCTATCAAATGACTCAGTCAATAAAAAGATCCGTGTCTCCATTCAAAATGGAAATAAGGCCTAGGATGTCTCAGGGATTTGTCAAGGTCAATGTCATTGGCAGAACATTGTACTCTATGCATGCCTATTTAAGCTAGCAGCAGGGTAAATGCTTGTATATAAGAATCACAGGCCAGGTGCAGTGGCTCACGCCTGTAATCCAGTGCTTTGGGAGGTCGAGAAGAATGGATCACTTGAGGTCAGGAGTTTGAGACCAGCCTGGCCAACATGGTGAAAGACTGTCTACTAAAAATACAAAAACTAGCCGGGCATGGTGGTGTGTGCCTGTAGTCCCAGCTACTCAGGAGGCTGAGGCAGGAGAATTGCTTGAACCTGTGAGTCGGAGGCTTCAGTGAGTTGAGATTTGCCACTGCACTCCAGTCTGGGTGACACAGTGAGAACCTGTAAAACAGAAAGAAAGACAGAAAGACAGAAAGAAAGACAGGAAGGAAGGAAAGGAAGGAAGGAAGGAAGGAAGGAAGGAAGGAAGGAAGGAAGGAAGGAAGGAAGGAAGGAAGGGAGGAAAGAAAGGAGGAAAGAAAGGAGGAAAGAAAGAAAAAAAGAAAGAATCACAGTAAGAAAACACCATGCTCTTTTGCCCACTGGATGCTTTCCCTTTTACCTCTATAACTGAGTCCAAACCTACATGAAATATGAGGAACTTTTAATTCAATGATCATGATACTTATTCTTCAATTGCAGAATTCTTATAGATTCTTGCTATTAATCCCTAGAAATAAAAAGAGGCAGGTTATTGATCAATGCATTAGAAAATGCTTTAAAATGTTGAAGAGTTGCAAATGTTAATGTTAGAACTTCCTGATCAAGTTCTTTTTACTGTTTCCCAAATTTTTTATTCACAAATACGTATTGAAAAGTCCAGTAATTTTTATTCTGAATCATTTTTTATTTTTCTGAAGTGTATCTTTTAGTATATTTTTAAAGAATGGTATATGGCATTACAGTTTCTTAGTTCTTGTATTTTGCAAAAATATTTCTATTTTGTCCTTGCATTTGATTGATAATTGATTTCCTTATTTACTTTCATGGTCGATGCAATTCTATATATTTGTGTTTTCCAGATATTCATAAAAATATCTCTGCTTTTTAGACCTTTTGTTCCCAGTATTAATGCAGATTTTTTTTTCCTTTTTGTTCATCTTCCTATATTTTCATTGGGATTTTCAAAGAGTGAGCAGGTAAGTATTTAAATTTAGTTGCTTGTTTTGAATGGAACATGTAGAATCAACATTTCAGTTTTATGCAGAGGCATGATTGTATGCTGTTCAGAAGAATGGGCTCTGGCAACTGGTTGCCTGGGCTTGGGTCCTGGCTCTCTCTCTCCCTTGTTTGACATTGTCTGAATCTCTCAGTCCTTTAATGAAGACTCTTTGTCTGCAAAACGTGCAGATCCTAAGAGTACTATTTTATGATATTTTTAATGATTAAAAAAATTATACATGCAACACATCTACAAAATGCTTATTTTACAGAAATAATAAATGTTAGCTATTATGGAAAATGACATTCATGTTGACTTGCATAAATTTTATGAACTTTATGCTTACTCAGAAAGAGTGTCTGATATGATGCCAAAATAACACACTGTAGTATTCTTTTTCCCCTTTATTTATTTTTCTCTCTTTCTTTCTTCCTTCTCTTTTCTTTTCTTTTGCTTAAAGTGATGTCAAATAGCAGCTTCACAAATTCCTTTGACCAGTTGTGCTAGTCTTCGAAGGTGATGATTTATGAAGTGACCACATTGCATCTTCTCTTGGAATAAATATTTCTGGTATCTTAGTTATCCTAGAGGTAAAGAGAAAATGGGTAATCTGCCATGATTTAATGCATCAGAAATTATGTTGAGATTAATAGATATGGAGTGAGACATCTATTATATTCAGGTGAAGTTCATCTTCAAAGAGTAGAGTATTTTAGTAATTTTGAAAATTAAATAAAGAAATTTAACTGCAAGTCTGGAAATATAGTTTATGCACCTCATATTATTAACTAACCCAGTTTGTAACTTTATTTTATTCCATTACTGACAACTGAACACTTGCTCCCTGTACTCAATGTTTTGAAAATGACTCAGTAGGTTGTGCCTTGCACAGCAGTTTCTTTCAAGATACAGGTGTTTAGAATCTAGGGCAGTAAACACATTCAGCAGGCTCCAAAGTTAAGCTGCATTTGTAAAGTCATCTGTAAATTGTAAAGACATCTGAAGCAATGCTCATCAAAAGCAATGCAAATGTTATAAAGAAGTTATTTCCTATGAAACCATCAGCACAAGGTAATCCAGAAAAGAACACAAATCAATAATTTTATAAATAATATGTTAATATTTTTGTTTAATAACATAACTTGGAATTCACAATAATGAAGAAAAGGGCAAAAAAATCTAGGCATGAATTATTGTTAAAATCAAACAATTTTCAGTAGAGAATTCTTATGTGCAATAATTATATTTGCAGCAGGATAGAAGATAGAACATATTGTAAATATTAAAGTTTTCAGGATTTGTATTCTGTTTTAAGTTCAGCATTGACATGACTGAATTGGAAGCTGGGATTGGATTTACTTCAATTACTATGTTTAGATGGAGTCTTATTCAGGAAATATGAAAAAGCAAAAAAACATGAAATGAATACCACTCAAAACCACAATGAGATGCCACTTTACACCATTAGAATTACTGTAATAAAAGAGATAGGTAATAACAAATGTCGGTAAGAATGTGGAGACATTGGAACTTTTATAATTTGCTGACGAGAGTGTAAATTGGTGCAACCACTTTGGAAAGCAGTTTGGCAGTTCTTAAAAGTGTTACACCTAGGGTCACCATACAAACCAGCAATTCCACTTTTAGATTGACCATTCCCAAAATAAACGAAAACATATGTTACACAAAATTTGTACATTAATGTTAATAGCAGTATTTTAACTCATAATAGCCAAAAAGTAGAAACAGCTCAAACGTCCATTAACAAATGAATAAACAAAATGGTATATCCATACAATGGAATATTACTCAACAAGGAAAAAAGAATGAATCATTGATGAACAGTACAACATGGGTTACCTTGAAAAGATTATACTCAGTAAAAGAAGTCAGCTGTAAAAGACCACATTATGTCATTCTGTTTATATGAATTGCTTGGAATAGGCAACTTTACAGAGACAGAAAATAGATTCATGGTTACTAGGGGCTAGGGACAGGAGAACAGGCAGTGTCTGCTAATTAAACTATGGTAATCATTACATAATTACGTGAATATACTAAAATATTTGAATTGTACACTTTAAGTTGGTGAAGTTTATGGTGTGTGAATTATATTGATGAAGATGTTTAAAAATACATTATATTTTTTAAAACAAGTCAATTATAGACACATTAGGCATATTTATTCACTATTACTTATTACTTATTCTTACTACTAATAAGAATAGACACTTAAGTAAGAATCTTTTTGTCTTTCATGAATTATCTAATATCCAATGGTGATTTACCACAAAATAAATAATCTTACTTTAGAGTTTAATTCAGTCTAATGTTTGTAGATCTACAGCAGGGACATTAACTGTTTGGAGGGTTAAGTTTCTTTCTCCAGAAAAATGCAAGTGAACATAAACCACAAACAATAATACATACAGTTTGAGAGTCTTTAAACTTATTCTGATAATTACTTAGTGTGAACTGATTCATCATAATGACCAGTGATGATGACTCTACAAAACACAATCAACAATCAAGATAAACATGATATGAGCTCAGAATTTTGAGCGTATTTTAAAATTAGCATTGAGTAAATTAAAGGTGTTTGGTCCTTCAATACAAACAAACAACAAAAGAACAAATGAGCTCAAGTATAAACTCCAAGAGGACAGACATTTTAAATGTATTTGTGTCTTTTAAACTCAGTTTCAAATACAGTGTGTCGCACACAACAAAAATTCAATATTTTATAATAAATTAATATATGAATCATTCCCTGTATACATAAATTGATAGATACTTCTCCTGTCAACTGACAAGCCTAGGACTGAGCATTTCAACTTGTGTTTCATAAAGTCATGGGCACATTTAATGTGCCACAGGGGTCAGATAGCTATCTTGTTGCTTTTATATATACCATCCTAGTGTGTTGCTTGTTTTAAAATGGAATTAAAAACATTAATAATAGAGAATTGGCCTGAGAACATGAACTAACTCTAACCTCTGTACTTCCAATTGGGAAATATGAGTATTCTCTATAAACGATTCTAGAAATATGTGCATTTTTTCCCTTGTTAGTATATGTGGAGTTGAAATGTAAACTATTGTTGGTTGCTAAAATAGTCATTGTGATGACTGTGTCATATAACTAGCATTGTTTTATATTTTACGTTGCTGTGTTATAAGCAAATAATACTAACAGAATTTACTCTTACTGGAATGGAGGTCACATTTAAGCATTTGAGAATATTTTAGAGTTGGCTGGTGGTCAATAGAGTGACCTAAATTTACAGAGAGATTGAAAATAAATTATCATGGGACACAAGGATATATCTGCCATAACATGATCACATTAATTCTGACTTGAATACAAGCACGATCCTCTGTCAACAAATTTAGCATCATGAAAATTTACCCTGTGAGGTAAAGAAGGAGTTATCATTAAATAACTTGTACATCTAAAAATCTTACTGCTTCAGTTTCCTCTCTGGTCAAATAAGGCATGCTCAATAAGATGATCTCTAGTTCTGAGGTTCTTTTAATATAAAAGAAGTGGCCTGTTCGTTGTCACATGGTGGAGATTGTTCCAAATACATGTCACTCAGATTAATTAAAAATCTCAACTCTCTGGAATACATGTATTGCCAGCTTTGGATTATGTTCTAATAATGTTAATATTTGTTAATCTTCACTAAGTACATGTTCATCATAATTGCTCAATTCTAGTCTATCCATCTATAAGATGAAGGAATTTAGTTCTTTTTACAGTCTTTCCAATCAACTGAGGTATGACAATGTTCGTGTTATTTTGTTTATTAATTAATTCCCTTAACAAATATTGAGCAAGCTTCTATTATGTATCAAGCACTTATTTCAGTGTTAGGAATACAACAGTGAAAAAGAGAGACTTGGATCCTCTCCTCATGGAGAAGGGGTTAATGAGTTTCTTAATAGCTTGATATTTATTTGGTTTGTGATTGTTATGAAGTATAGCAAGAGTTTTGGTCTCAGAATTTTAGAATTAGGAGAAACTTTAGAGCTTGTATGATTCCACCACTTTAACAAATGCAGATACTGAAACTTATGGAAGTAAACAGATTGATCCAAGATTATAAAGCAAGCGATAGAAGATTTAGGAAAAGTAGATAAAAACATTGATGACTAGTCAAATCCTCACTGTCAATTTATGGTTATTGTATGAATAACTCATTTCTCAAGAGCAATAAAGTGCTACATGTAATTAAATTATTCTCTGGCACTTAGGATAATATGAATTTACTTGTTAGGTGATATCTTTGGGAAATGTAAACAACACCATAGTGCCTAAAACGCAAAATCTGATTTGCTTTCCATAAATGTGTTGGTCAAAATTATTTATCTTCTAACAATGCTACTTTGAAAAGGTAATTCTCTCAGAAATATTTTCCCTCATACTTTACATCAATTATTTTATATTTGATCTTCTCTCGTGCAGACCTTCATGAACAAATTGATTTCTTAAAGACTAGAAATTTTAAGCAACTATCTTGAAAAAGACCTTTTCTATTTGTTGCCAACTAAACAGATTTGAACATGAGACCTCCTTCTTTTGTGGAAGTCCCACTACTTAGATAATCATTGGACTGTCTTTCCCACTTTCTAGATCTACTACATAATGTAGGCCACCAGCCTGAGTACCAGAAGAGCAGTGTTTAGGCCCAGACCTGTCTGTACGTTTCTGGGCTAGTCACAAAGTGACTCTATACTCCAGTTTATTAATATGTAAAATGAGGGAAATTTATAATAATTTTAAGACACCCGCCAACTGAAAATTGTACCCTGAGAGTTAGCAAAGAGAGGATAAATACTAATTCACTGAACTTTATTGGATAATGCTTGTTCTGGTATTCACTAGTGTTATTATTCAGTGATACATCTATCTCCTCCTTCTGGTCAACTGGAACTCAGAAAAGAGCGTCAAATTCTTGAGCAGTACGGCAAACAAGAGGGAGAAGTCCAAATAGAAAAATCCAGAACGTAAAAACCAGTAAATGCCACCTATTAATGTTGTAGAACATGAAATATTTCTTTATTTTTCTTTATTATTTGTTTAAGAAGCATCAAACACATGGTAAAATTGTGTATTTAATTTTTATTTATAAATCTATTGTTTAGAAATTGAGAAAACACTTTCTTACACAATGATTTTAAATGGTCTCCCAAGATTGGCCAACAAATTTATTTAAACAATCCCATCAATAGTACCCCATTTGTAAAATTATTTTCCAGTGTATGAAATAGTTCCCTTACAGAATAGCTACATAAAAGACAGCATAAACCTAGAACATGAATAACTACAATTTATGAGATAATAGAGCCAACTTAGCTGTGATCCAAAGTAATAAAGAAAAAAGCAACACTAGAGAGGTATCTGTACAGATTTATTACATGAATTTGCCAAATTATATGGTAATAAATCTTGAGAATAAGAATAAACCAGGTTATTTTAGGAAAACTATGTAAATAAAACTAATACAGAAAGAGCTAGAAATTTTAAACCTATCATTAAAGAAGGAAAAACTGACAATGTTATATATTAATCCTTCTCTGTCCCTGGAGCTTAAAAAAATCTAGTCAGACAGAGATTCATTTACAAATATAAGTTCCTCCATCAATACAACAAGTAGAAATTTTTTAAATCTCCATATTATTAATCCATATGTTCTCTACCTAGCTATGACATATATGAAACAAAATACCAGTAAAATGTTTAATCGTGAAACAATAGAATCATTACAAATAAGGCAATAAAGATATGATGTGATATGATGTAATATACTGTTGGCTTTTGTTACTTTGTTGCATCTATTGAGATGATTGTTGTTTTTGTCCTTTATTCTATTAATATTATACAATACATTAATTGATTTTCAGATTTTAAAAACTTTGCATTCTTGTGATAATACCCATGTTATATAAACCTTTGTGTACATTCAGGACTTGTTTACAAATATTTATTAAGCATTTTTATGGCCATGCTTAGTAGGAGTATAATGTGTAGCTTTCTTGTAATATGTTTATCTAGTTTTGTTATTAGAGTGATACTGATTTATTTTGTTGCTCAAGTTGTACCAGCTTTGATTATTGGAAGTTCTTCGGGTTACATCCTATCTTCTTTTGACAAGCACCCATCATTTATTTATTAAATCACTTCTTAAGGAATGTACACTACATTCCAGGCTCACTTTATGTGTCCCCTATCCAAGCCCTACAGTCAGTCATGTCTCCAAGGATCCCAGATGTTCATTATTGGAGAACTGTAGTAAGTATGAAGAAGCCAAGATCTGGGCATTGGATGTGCTCATTTTTACTAAGATACCACTTTTAGATCCTCTCATCTAGGAAATATACGTATGTATACATACGTATCTATAACTATTTCTGCATATGCATATCGTCTATTTATCTATCTACCTGTATAAGTATTAGAATGTACATGAACTCATATTGATGTTGCCATAATCCAGCACCATAGTATTCACTTTAGCTTTCCCCCATACTTAGTTGTGACTTCTCTCTATAATAGTGAGAAACTGGGCTCTCGTCATTTATAACTCATTTACTTTTAAAATTTAGCCCCTAGTATATATGTAATGTAGTTTCAGAATTGCTAACCCACAGCCCCATGAGAAACAAGTTTGACAACTAGAGAATAGCATTTACGCATAGTTCTTTTGTGTTTAGCAATGCAGTATCCTGCCAAAACATAGTGCTCATATTCAAAATCCTCTTCAACAATGTTATACCATACAATTATAATACAGTCATATTTATTCATTATAGTCTGTATTCTATCCTTGAATCTCCCAGCATCCTGCTTGATTTTAACTTGCATGCAGTAAAGCTCACAACTTCGATATATGCTATGAATGTTGATAAATTCTGTATCATGTATCCCCTACCCCAGCACCGTATAGAACAATTTCTTTACTCTGTAAATTTTTCTGTTGCCCCTTTTAGTCAACCTCTTCTTTCTCCCCCAACCTTTGGTAATCTCTCATCTGCTTTCTATTTATATATAGTTTTGATTTTTCAAGAATGTTATGTACAGTAGTCCTATTTTGTTTGTGGTTTTGCTTTTCACAGTTTGTTTTCTGCAGTTTCAGTTACCCACCATATAGTACAATAAAATATCTTGAGAAAGAGAGGGTGGGGGAGAGAGAGAGAGAGAGAGAGAGAGAGAGAGAGAGAGAGAGAGAGAGAGAGAGAGAGCATTTAGACAACTATTATTACAGTATTTGTTATCATTGTTCTATTTTACTGTTTGTTATTATTAATCTTTGATTATGACTAATATGTGAGTTCAACTTTATCATTGGTAAATACATATAGGAAAAACCATAGTATGTGTAGAGTTTGGTAAGATTTATGATTTGGGGCAACAACTGAGGGTCTTGGAACATATACCTCACAGAAAAGGAGGGACTACTATAAATGAAGTCATATAATATGTAGCCCTTTGAGTCTAACCATAGAAAAAAATGTATTTAAGATTCACTCATGTGTTTCTTGACATACTAATCACAAAACAGAGAATGATTATAGATACACTAAAAATAAAAAGCAATGAATTAAAACATATTATCAGAGAAAATTACATAACCACAAAGGAAGACAGTAAGAGAGGAAGAAAGGAGTTATAAAACAACCAGAAAACAAGGAACAAAATGGCAGTGGTAAATCCTTAGCTATCAATAATAACATTGAATGTAAATGGACTAAATTCTCCAATTTAAAGACATGCAGTGGTGGAATGGTCTAATGAAAAAAAGATTCAACTATATGCTGCCTACAAACAAAAAAACAAAAAACTAAAAACAAAACAAAAAGAAAAGAAACACTTCACAGCTGGGTGCAGTGGCTCAGCCTGTAATCCCAGCACTTTGGGAGGCTGAGGCGGGTACATCACTTGAGGTCAGGAGTTCGAGACCAGCCTGGCCAACATGGTGAAACCCCATCTTTACTAAAAAATACAAGAATTAGCTGGGTGCGGTTGTGCACACTTGTAATCCCAGCTACTTGGGAGTCTGAGGCACAAGAATCACTTGCCCAGGAGGCAGAGGTTACAGTGAGCTGAGATTGTGCCACTGCGCTCTAGTCTGAGCAACAGAGAGAGACTCTGTTTCAAAAAACAAACAAACAAACAAACAAAAACACTTCAACTATGAAGACACACAGAGACTGAAATTGAAGGGATGGCAAAAGATATTACATGTAAATGAAAACCCCAAAAGAATAGGAATAGTTATATTTATATTAGATAAAATAGACAAGTTAAAGACTATAAAGAGACAAACGAGGTCACTAATGATTAATGGGTCAATTCAGCAAGATGATATAATGATTGTACTATTTTTTCACCCAGCAGTAGAACACTCAAATATATAAAGCAAACATTAATAGAAATAAAGGAAAATATAGACTATATATTTGCTGGGATTGCTGGATCAAATGGTATTTCTGCCTCTAGATCTCTGAGGAATTGCCACACTGTCTTCCACAATGGTTGAACTAATTTACACTCCCACCAACAGTGTAAAAGCTTTTTTTTTTTCCTCCACAACCTTGCCAGCATCTGTTATTTATTTATTTATTTATTTATTTTTACTTTTTAATAATAGCCACTTTGACTGGCATGAGGTAATATCTCATTGTGGTTGTAATTTGTATTTATCTAATAATTAGTGATATAGAGCTTTTTTTTCATATGTTTGTTGGCCGCATGCATATCTTCTTTTGAGAAGGTTCTGTTCATGTCCGTTGCCCTCTGCCCTCATTTTAATGGAGTTGTTTGTTTTTTTCTTATTTGTAAGTTCCCTGTTTAACAGATTCCAGCTCTTAGACTTTTGTCAAATGAATAGATTGCAAAAATTTTCTCCCATTCTGTAATTTGTCTGTTCACTCTGATGATAGTTTCTTTTGCTGTACAGAAGATCTTTAGTTTAATTAGATCCCATTTGTCAAATCTTGCTTTTGTTGCAATTGCTTTTTGCTTTTTTGTCATTTAATCTTTGCCTATGCCCTGAATGGCATTTCCTAGATTTCCTTCTATGGTTTTTATAGTTTGGAGTTTTAGGTTTAAGTCTTTAATCTGATTTGAGTTAATTTTTGTATGTGGTAGAAGGAAGGGGTGCAATTTCAGTTTTCTGCATATGGCTAGCCAGTTTTCCCAGAATCATTTATTAAATAGGGAATCCTTTCCCCATTGCTTATTTTTGTCAGGTTTGTCGAAGATCAGATGGTTGTAGGTTTGTGGTCTTATTTCTGAGTTCTCTATTCTGTTCCATTGGTCTATGGGTCTGTTTGTTCTTGTACCAGTAGCATGCTGCTTTGTTCACTGTAGACTTGTAGTATAGATTGAAGTCAGGTAGAATGATGCTTTCAGCTTTGTTCTTTTTGCTTTGGATTGCCTTGGCTATTCAGGCTTTTATTTGTTTCCATGTGACTTTTAAAATATTTTTTTTTCTAATTCTGTGAAGAATCTCAATGATAGTTTAATGGGAATGGCATTGAATCTATAAATTAGTTTGGGGGCTATGGCCATTTTCATGATATTGATCTTTCCTATTGCTGACCATGGAATGTTTTTCCATATGTTTGTGTCCTCTCTGACTTCCTTGAGCAGTGGTTTGCAGTTCTCCTTGAAGAGGTCCTTCACTTCCCATGTTAGCTGTATTCCTAAGTATTTCACTCTTTTTGCAGCAATTGTGAATGGGAGTTCATTCATGATTTGGCAATCTTCTTGCCTGTTTTTCACAATATTTTTTCTGTTTTCTCAGTTTAGATATTGACCTGACTGAATTCACCAATCTTTTCTTCTCTTGTATCTAGCCTGTGTTTAAAACCATATATGTATTGATTTCTGAATACTAAATAACACATTTTGATTTTTGAAATGTTCATATAATTCATTTTTATAAATTTCAAATTTTTATTGAAACCTTTCACCCTTTCTTTTATGTTGTTCTACTTTTCCTCAATTTTCTTTACTATATTAATTGTAGTCATGTAGAAGTCCTTGTCTGCTAATGCCAATATCTGGATCAATTGTGGACTGCATTTGTTATCTGTCTTTCATTTTGACTATTGGTCATGTTTTCTTTCAACCTCCTATATCTGGTAAACTTTTATTTAATGCTGAACATCATGTGTAAATAAAATAGATGCTCTAATGATATCTTCCAATAGAAAAGATTCTCCCTTTTAAAAATTTTATGCAGAGAAGGTAACAGATAGAACACCTCAATCAACCTCTCAATCTAAGAGGAAATTGAGATGGGTCAGAGCTAGGATGGGACATCAGTAATATTCACTCTACTTCG
The DNA here is from genome assembly GCF_024542745.1 of Macaca thibetana thibetana. Lineage (NCBI taxonomy): Eukaryota > Metazoa > Chordata > Mammalia > Primates > Cercopithecidae > Macaca > Macaca thibetana. The sequence continues at coordinate 61,186,305 of NC_065595.1, forward strand.
ATTAATCCCTGATCCTCAAGTGTGGCCATCCTGAATACCTGATGGGGAATCACTTCCCATTATTATAGGAGGCTCATTAGCTCCTTCCTCAAAGAATAAGGAAGATCCAACTCTCTGAGAAGTCTGAAATTCAAAATCTGGTAAACTCCCTTAATTGACAAGAATGCTATTTTTCCAAATCATTGATGCCCGCACGAGTTCTCACTCTGCCTTTTAGAAATGGTTGGCTTAGTTGTCCAGCTCCTTATTAGCACCAGAATTCAGCCATGGGGGAGCCAGCCTTGTTTGAATCTTCTCAAATTTCCTGATTGTCACAGCAGCCATTCAGATCCCTCTGTGCATACCCTTCACCCTGGCAGATACCACAATAGATTCTTACCGAATAACTCCTTTTTGTCTGCTACCTAAGCTGTACAATTCTTGAAGGCAGAAACTGTCATCCTTTTTCTCTATATTTTCAAATGCCAGGCAAAAGGTAGGTATTCTTGTTAATAAATGAAAAATATATAGTCATTATATTATAAGAATCTTTTATTTTCATGTATTTTGTATCATCATGTTTTATTGACTACATAATAGCTAATCAACTAGATTTATTAATTATTCTAGTTTTATGAACATTATTGGTAATACTGTAAATGCACATGTTCCTTTACAGGGTTATTATCTTCCTCTATTGAATTAAAGCCCGGGAACAAACCTCAGCATTAAAGCATTAGCAATACCTTTGCGAAAAAGACAATGGCAGCACCCAGTTTAATCACAAATGCAGTAGTATTAGGTATTTTTTTCATATCTTATTACTGATTTATTAAGTATATAATGGCCTCACCATAAAACTTTATTTCCATTTCCTTTAAAGCTATTAAAGAATATCCATATTATTAATTTATTTTATTTTTCCTTAATTAAAAAAAAGTTTTGTGGGTGCATAGCAGGTGTATATATTTCTAGGGTAGGTGAGATGTTTTGATACAGGCACACAATGTGAAATAAGCACGTAATAGGGAATGGGGTATCCATCTCCTCAAGCATTTACCTTTAGCGTTACAAACAATCCAATTACACTCTAAGTTATTTGAATATGTACAATTAAGTTACTATTTACTATAGCCACCCTATTATGCTTGAAATAGTAAGTCTTATTCATTCTTTCAATTTTTTAAATCCATTGACTGTCCTCACCACCCTCACCAGACCCCCACTACCCTTCCCAGCCTCTGGTAACCATCCTTCTACTCTCTCTGTCTGTGAGTTCAATTGTTTTGATTTTTAGATCCCACAAATAAGTGAGAACAGGTGATGTTTGTCTTTCTGTGCCTGGCTTATTTCACTTCACAAAATGATCTCTAGTTCTATCCATGTTGTTCCATATTATTTTTATATGTTTGAAATATGGAGTCATTTTTAACTTACTTATTCAAAGTTTATTGCATTTAATTCACATTTATGCAGATCAAAACTGAAAAATAGGACATATAATTTCCTATAGTGAAACGGAAAAAGTGTACTACCCATGCACTAATCTCATGCCCTTTAGCATATCTTCCTACTTTAAGTTATAATGATATTCTTGAATGTTCAAGGAAAATGAGCAGAAAATCTCACTTAGAAGGTTAATGAAGGAAATGATCCATTTCAATTTATATAAATGCCATTGAAAGCATATGGTAAAAGCATAGCATTCGTGAGTGATAATTTTCACTATATACAATGTACTCTCAGTGCTTTTCTTTGACTAGCATTCCAGTTTTCATTAATAGTTTATTTCTACAAATGATAGTGCTTCATTAAAATGTAAATACAGAACAGAACAGTTGAAAGCAGATCCAATAAACATTGGCCCTTCTTTTTAAACTTACATTGCTATCAGGTATATTTTATGCTAATTATACACAGTGACTTTAGCTGTGCTGCCTAATTAACTAGTCACTAGCCTTATATAACTATCTACCTTTAAGTTAATTAAAATTAAATAATAATAATGTCTTAAAATTATTTCCTCTATTGCACCAGCCTCATTTCAAATGTTCAATAGCCAAATGTGGCTAGATGCTACCATATTTTAAACAGTGTGGATAAGGAACATTTTCATTATCACAGAAAAGGTTTTCGGACAGCATTGGCTAGAGTTTTCAAAAGATTGAGGTTAGAATGTTTGCTTTTCTTTGAAAGGTCTGAGTGAAACTAATGAAAATACTTTTGAGTTAATTGTACTGGTTTCCCTTTAAACATATTTTAGAACAAAATATGGGCTGTGAGTTCACTTGGAAATTATTTTTCCAACTCATTAATTAGATAAAGGAAGGTTGTCCCATGGAGGGTTATTATATGGTGATAAACAAGCTATTGCTTGGTAAATTAGTGATGAGGCTGGAATTGGTATTCAAGTCCCCTGACATGATGTTGACTGCTAATTCTACTCTTGTACATTGCTATATTTAAGATTTTTGTTCACTCTTGGTTACCAACTCCAGAGAAACATTAAAGTCAATGACCAAGTTGTCAGTACCTCAGTGTGCAATCATTGGTTATTGGTCAAATTATGTTACCAGAAGCTATTTCCATTGAGATAGGAAAACAGCAAATTATTTCCAGACTCAAACTGAGAATTAAATTTCCTATAGCTACCATTTTTCCATATAATAATAATTTATATACTTCCTGCTTATAAACAAGTATAATTCCATGTCTCTAACAGAGCTGAAAGATAAACAGTAATTATAAGTCAGTAGAGAAAAATGATGTTTTTCATCTCATATAACTTGTACTCGTTGCTACCATGGTATCAAACACCATGTATTGGAACAATTTGCATGTCTCCCAGTGAGACTGAAAACTTTGAAAAAAATCACTGTAAAATCAGAAATTTGTGTGGGCCATAGTAGATGTTAATTTATAATGAATATGAATAAATAAAAAGAGATGAGTAAATCAATGGTACCACTTACCAGTGGTTGGCCTGTTTATTTTCTGTCATTCCTATATCTTTAGATCATGTTGGGTGCTAAAAATACAATGTGAACAATATAACCCTTACTTTTAGTTATCTGGATATCAGTGTGCTGATCTAGATGACAATCTCCATTGGTTTTTAGAGATCTTTGTAAAACACAGTGTTTTGACTTCATAAAGCTCTGGAAGTTGTTAACTTCAAAAACAAAACTAGTCTTATAGAACTTTTATAAGATGAACTCAGAAGGATAATAATAGCACTTATAATTTTGTTAAGGTAAAACTTAAGGCTGTGACAAACATCCTTGAGTGGAAATCCTTCTAGTAAAGTGCTTGCTAAGGAGTGATTACAACTTTCTTACAATTGTGCTTGAAAGCCTCCTCAGGAAGAGAGCCAGCTGGTTAAAATGGTAATGTCAGGGGAAGTGAAAAGAATCTAACATTTTGAAACAACAACCTAGTATGTTGTAAACATTTTCTATAAAAATCATGAACTTCATGAGAAGTTTGGGGGGGTGTTGGAATAGAATAGGAAGAGTACATACACCTAGAAATAATTAAGGTTAAGAGAATACTCAAATTAATTTCCAAATGATAGCCAAGTCAAAGAACAAATAAAATATATCCCTTGGCTTTGATATCAGAATTACAGAGTTAGGAAGAACCTTATTAAGTTGTGTATTCCAATCTCTTACTCACATTGAAATTCTTTCCATAACATTTATTCAAAAAATATTTTGAGCTTCTTCTTTGGAACAGCACCCTTTTATGTCTAGGGATAATCAATAAAAGAAAGAGATCACGGAATTTCTAGTCATCAGAATCAGACGCTAAACAACATATAGAAAGCTAGGTGGTATGCCAGAGGGGAAAAAAGAGAGAGTGATGGGTGATGGGTATTCTACGTTATGAAAGAGGCTCAAGAAAAGTCTTTTGATAAACTGATATTTATGCAGAGTTTTCACTGAAGTGAGAGAACAAGCTACGCAGATCGTTGAGAGAAGACATTCCGGGCAGAAGGAACAGTGAGGACCAAGCCCTTGGGTCAAGATTATAATTAGTGAATTCTAAGGACAGCAATGGTAGTTGAGAGTTTGGAACAAAATGAAAGTGGGAGAAAATGATAGAAAGTGATACAAAATGATAGAAAGTGATGTCAGAGAGTTACTCAGACATGCAATAGCTTTTTTTTTTTTTTTTTTTTTTTTTTGCAGTTGCGAGATTTAATAGAGTGAAAACAGAGCTCCTATACAAAGGGAGGGGACACAAAGGAGGTTGCCACTGCCAGCTGGAATGCCCTGGGTTTATATCCTGATCATTGTCTTCACCTGTGCCCTCAGGCGATAGATGATTGACTATTTCTTTACCTCCTGCTTTTAGCCTGACTGGTATTTTAGTGAGCTCTTTTTTTTTACTACTTGACTGGTCGGGTGTGAGCTGAGTTACAAGCCCCATGTTTAAAGGTGGGTGCGGTCACCTTCCCCAGCTAGGCTTAGGAATTCTTAGTTGGCCTAGGAAATCAGCTAGTCCTGTCTCTCAGTCACCTGATTGAACAGGAAAACCCAAGTGCTGTTGGGGAGGTTGGCTGATGATGGCTCTAACTGCTTCCTGCTGAATTGGGGCATAGTAGGGGTCGTGCAGTTGAGATTTCCTGGGGAGGGGTGGCTTCGATGTCATCAACATCACAGCATGGGCTAGCAGGCTGGTTCAGGGGTCCACAGTAGATCTTAGTCATGGACTGTATCTGGGGCTCCATTTGAAGAACGATTTGTAGTTTTACAACTTTGATTCTGGAAGAGACAAACTTAACAAGGAGGATAAAAATACAGAGATTGAAATGTATGGCCTGAAATGCAGGGGGAGGCACATCTAATGGTTAGTAGGGTTTTGGCCAAGGCTTCATGGAGCCCAGTAAGGGTGGTATTAAATAGGCTTACCAGGCGAGTATGGGTACGGAGGGTTTCATGTAGTTTTGAGAGATCCAGTCCTTTGCAGGGGCTAGGGGTGCTATGTACCTGGGTCAGTTGGGAGATGACTTCTTTTACATGTTTTTCTCTTGCCTGATCTTGAACTCCACCCCCATCAGACATACCAGTATGGGTGAAGTGAATTCAACAGACAGTGGCTCCAAGCCCTCAGGACAACTAGGATTATTTCCCCTGTCCAATAATGAGTATTTGCATGCTTGCAAAGAGTGGCAGAGTTATAGCAGTTGCGGGGCATATAGGTGTGGGGGTGCAGTGAAAGTGAAAGGGGTAAGAGAATAGTAAAGAGAAAAATATGACAAGGGAGGGCCATAGGGATTAAGACATACTGAAAACATTTTTTAGGACATGTGGCTGTTTTTTAAGAAATACTAAGAGCTTTGATTGCCATTTTAGATAAATGGTATGTTACCAGAGGGATGTGAAAAAAGGACTGGCAAAATTACATACTTTCTTTTAAAGATTGCCTTGACTGCTCTGTAGAGAATAAACTTCAGGGGTCACATGGAAATGCAAGGATATCATTCAGAGAGCATCAAAACAATCCAACCAAGAGATGGTAGTAGATAGGCCTGGGGTGTTATTAGTGTAAGTGATGTAAAGTGGAGAAATGTGGGGATAGAATCCATACTTATTATACATGTTGAGCATTTGCTGTTAAATATCAGAAGAGGAGAAGAATTATGGATGATTGTTCAATTTTTAGCCTGAACAATTATTATCGGGATTGGAAAAGTAGGAGAAGAGCAGACTGAAAAGATTTAGAGTTTATTTGTGGAATGCTAAATTTTAGGTGCCTATTAAATATCTAAGAAGTGGAGTTGGAACACAGTGAAACTGTACACAAAGATGGTCATCTTTGCCTAAACACTTAGAGTCACAGATTTCATTACCTTTTGAGGTAACCCAATACCCTGAGAGCCAACCCTAATTGTTAAAAAAAAGTTTATTAAATTGAGCCAAAATTATCCTACTTCTACCTAATGATTATTATTCTATCTCTGGAGGAGAAATGTAAACAAACTTAATCTCTCTTTCATCATGTGCTACACAAAATCACAAATAGAACATTTTACCTCATTTATCTTTTTTTTTTTTTGTCCAGGCTAAGCATCATACTTCTATTTTTTTCCCATCTCAAGTGGTTTTCTATTCATGATTGTCTCAAATGAACCAACCCTATTCCCTTAACAGATCTTTAATAAATATGAATATCATAACATCTGCCCAGAATTTGACATATGGAGTTTCTTTGTGCATCTTTCCTGGAAATAAATTTACCTTGTAACTTCTTTCTCTTTCTTCATCCTTGTTAAGCTCATTGCAGTTTGCAGGCCACATATTTTTTAATTCTCTGCATCATAGTATTCAAAACTATTATAATTGGGTTTTTTTCTTATTTTATGGTAAGCATTTATTTCTAACTTTAAAATTTCTACGAAGGCCACCCATCTTTTTTAAGAATACTATTCTTGTGCAGAGGACTTTTTAGAAAGAGAAGTATTAGCATGGTTGCCTAGAAACCAAAAAGGCATTCAGAATAATAGGAAGAACAGGGAAATAAATGAAAATATTATCTACAATGACATTTGATTTAGGTGAGGAAACAGCTGAACCATTCTGTGCAGCCTTGATTTGATGAAACAATCTTCCTTTTCATCAAAGAATGCTCTTTACAGTGTGAACTTATTTGAAATTAGTCACTGTATTACTCTCATATATATCTTCATCATAATTACAATGTAACTTTTAAATTATTTTATTTAACTATTCTCTTATTTTCTTTACTATAAAAGTTCATTGTTTCTTCACACATTTTCTTTGTTATATGTCTATGTCTGAAAAGCTATTCAAAAGTTTTAATGTATTTAGTTCCAACTACTGACTGGCATATTAAATCAATAGTTAAATTTGGAAGAGGGAGGATCTGGTACATAATATTGATCACAGATTAGATCTGTAGCTTAACTCTTTTCCTTTACGCATATATTTTAAGATTTTATAATCCAGTGTTTGCAACACTTAATGTTAGAAATATGCAGTAGTATAAATGGATATTGCTTGATAAGTTTAGAAGAAAAAGAGATTCTTTCTAATGCCTATTTTTTTTTTTTTTGAGACGGAGTCTCGCTCTGTCGCCCGGGCTGGAGTGCAGTGGCCAGATCTCAGCTCACTGCAAGCTCCGCCTCCCGGGTTTACGCCATTCTCCTGCCTCAGCCTCCCGAATAGCTGGGACTACAGGCGCCCGCCACCTCGCCCGGCTAGTTTTTTGTATTTTTTTTAGTAGAGACGGGGTTTCACCGTGTTAGCCAGGATGGTCTCGATCTCCTGACCTCGTGATCCGCCCGCCTCGGCCTCCCAGAGTGCTGGGATTACAGGCTTGAGCCACCGCGCCCGGCCACTAATGCCTATTTTTTAAAGCTGCTTTGTGTCTGTGAAATCGATATAGGAGTTAAGAAGGAATTACTTAGGCAGATAGCAAGGGCATGGGAGTCCTCGATAAGACTTTTCTTTATAACGAAAAACAGCCCCAAATAATTTTCTAACGAAGAATAGCCTGTAAGCTGGGAGCTTGCACGGATGAATGCCAGCAGGAACTACTACATTTTCAAGATGGCGGTTTCCCTTCTCTACTAACCCACATGTTCCCTAAGGAGCAGACAAGATTGCAGATCAACTGGAAATCCTATTTGCAAAGAAGATTAGGGTGGCTAGACTAGCCTTCCCTGCATGCTATGTAAATGTCATACCTGATTGAACCAATCTACGAGCCCTATGTAAATCAGACACCACCTCCTCAGACTAGTCTTTTCTGCTCAGAAACCCCTTCCTCTATGAAAGAAGCTGTTTCTTTTTCTTTTTCTTCTATTTATTAAGCCTCCGTTCCTAAACTTTTCATGTGTGTCCATGTCCTAAATTTTCCCGGCACTCAACAATGAACCCCAGGGTATATACTCCAGATAACGTAGACACTTCAAAGTCACTCATGCCATCTTTTCAACTTTTTTAGTTTCTGCTAAAAAGCAAAGTTACTAAGTTTAAAGTTCAGATATATTTAAGGGCAAAGGGTCAAAAAGAAGTTTTAAAATCTGATAACCTCATAGTATGCATTTTCGGGAGACTGCTCTTTACTCTTAACGTCTTTCTTATTTTTTTCTCTGTCTGATCTCACCTATTCTTGAATTTTCCCTATTGCCTTATACACCTGATTCATTGTTTTGTTCTGCAGACAATTAAGAATTTTTAATAGCTGACGTACTTTCATTATCCATTTCTAACTGAAAAATGCTACTGAGTAAAGCATCAAACACACAACTTTCGATATGGTAGAGTAGTATATTAAAAATAAAACCAATTAGTGTGTTTTAAAGAAAATAAATGATAAGAAGTAAGTCAAGAAAGGATTGTATTAATTAATTTTTATTAAAGCACTAGCTGAAAAGTATTTTATGTCATAGAATGATGGAACTAAAATTTTTAAATATAATTTAAATTGGTAAATTTCAGAGAAAATAGTCCATTCATACACACCATCATTTTCTGGCAGATTGTCATTTTCAAAGCCATTGATTGTTTGGCAAATGCTATGTGATCCCAGCTACAACTGTGAATAGAGAAGAAGACAAGTTGATTTCTTTTTTTCTTTTAAGAGCTACAAGAATGAGACCAGAAAGCAGTAAGTTGATGGTGGCTTGAGTCAAGAAGCCATATATATTTAGGGCTGGAGTTGATAACATGACAGTCTATTATATGGCATAGCCTTCTTGATCCCTTCCTAATGGGAAAATCTTATAAAAACCATGAAAGAGTTTAATTGAGAATAACTTAATCTCTTCTATGAAATGATCTAGGTAAGATTATTAAAAGGTTACTTTAGATAAACGTATTTATGAAAAACTACAACCAGATCATAAGCCCTGTGAAGACAAAATCCTGATCTGATCTCTTTCTGCAGAGACTACTGCAATGAATAGCACTTAATAGGTATTTGATAAATATTTATTATTGTCAATGTGATTCTGACATTAGTGTCTGTTGCCTCCTTCTCCTCTAATATTGTAATTTATCGAATCTCTTTATCAAAGATAAGTAGTTGTGGGTATAGGTCTTTGTCTTCATTCTCTTAACCCATCTTTTCATTTTCTTGATCCATTTTCATTTTACTGACCTTCTTTTGAGTCTCTGTTTTACATGCAAATTCAACTGAATCAGAATGGATTTTTTCTAATAACAGAGAACTGAGGTCTCTGAATCCTCATAGTTAACAAGAAGCTTAGCCTTCAATTGAAGCATATACCCACAAAATATATTGGCTAGTGTCAAATATATTTAAATGCTGAAATGCAATTGGATTTGTTTTCCTTCATCAAATTTGTGACAGCATTAAGATCATGCCAAGAATGGCTTTGTTTTTCACTTTGTTTGGACTCTCTGTACTTTCTGGATTGCTCTCTGAATGCAATAGCAATGGGACGAGATATCCAAGGTTAGGCACAAGGAAAATTGCTTTAAAACAGTAAACATTATAAAAGATTATGCTATTAGGCAGAAAATATCAATCCGTCTCTTTCTCTTCTCTCTGTCTCTGTTTCTCTTTTTCTGTCTCATACTCTCTCTGTCACACACACATTTATTTTGCCTACAGCTTAATCATTATTCATCTCTATATAGGTTGCATTGACATTTTATATCCCTGTACTCAAATAACTACCTAGATGGGAACCCAATTAAGCAACTACTAATCATTATTTATCTACTGTGTATCAGCTACCATACATTCATTAGCTCAAGTAATTTAAAAATTCAGTTTGCTCAAAACCCTACTTTGCTGTGGAAAAGTTAATGAAATTTCCAAGAAAGAGCTAGTGGGATAAACATGACTTTCGAATCATTCAGGAGCATTTTAATACATTGCCTATGTTCAGCTCCTTTAAAATGTAACTTCTGTGAAGGCAAAGCTAAAATCTGACTCATTTTGTACAATATCCTGATACTCAGGATAGTACATGACTCATAGTGGGAACTCAATACGTATTTATTGAATGAATGAAAGATAATTGGAGAATATATGGACTTATAGCCATTGGTAATTATGGAGGTAAAAGTATAAATGTTCATAAAATGATACCAAAGTGGAGATAAGCACAAAGGGAGAGCCGTATAGAGAATTTAGTTGACAAGATTTTTCATGGAGCATCTCTGATCTATGTGTGGAAAAAGTCATAAATAAATAAAACTAGAAACTACCAATGGGGGAAATTTTTTCTATCTGCATAACTTTGAAATAAGTGACACAATCTCTCTGAGCATGAGTTTTCTCAACTGCTGAACAGGACAACTGCATTCACCTTGTAGGGTTTCTGTGAGAATCATGAAAAATCTATATTAACACAGCTATAAATAATGTGTTTAATCTAATTTTTATCATGATTTATCATAAAAATCATAAATGTTTTTTTATTAAGCCAACATTTTCTAGGGCCTACTGTATGACAAGCATTCCAGCAACACAGGGCTACAAAGTGAGCAAGAAAAACACTTGACACCATAGTCTTCAGTTTAGATTTGAATGAGAAAATAGAACATTAATCAAAAATTACCAAATAAATTATAATAATACTTGCCCTTGTAATTATTGGTACTTACATTAGTATCATTAATACTTACTTTATTTTTAATTATACAGATACTTCCATTAAAAAAGCAACCAAAATTTAGAAGTATAAAAAGAGGCCGGGCGTGGTGGCTCACACCTGTAATCCCAGCACTTTGGGAGGCCGAAGCGGGCGGATCATGAGGTCAAGAGATCGAAATCATCCTGGCTAACATGGTGAGACCCCGTCTCTACTAAAAATACCAAAAAATTAGCCAGGCATGGTGGCGAGCACCTGTAGTCCCAGCTACTCGGGAGGCTGAGGCAGGAGAATGGCGTGAACCCAGGAGGCGGAGCTTGCAGTGAGCGCGGAGATCACACCACTGCACTCCAGCCTGGGCAACAGAGTGAGACTCTGTCTCAAAACAAAAAAAAAAGGAAGTATAAAAAGATAACAGTTGCTCACTTTGAGTATTTAAATATTTTAAGCATGATACTTTAAATAAATTATTTAATCCATTATGTCACACGCAAACTTCAAAAAGTTTCAAACTTTATAAAGGGACTATCATTTTTATGACCACACTTCCAAGTAGTTTTCTTTCTACTGTTTAAAACTACAATGACTAAAATATCGATGTTGAATAATAAGATGAAAATTTTGAATTACATTAATTTTATACTAAACACAATGTCGTCCCATCACTATTAACAGAAACATATGTAGGACATGTAGAATTGACTTTGAAAGATGTGATAATGCTCAAATTTAGTGAAAACCTTCATAACCGAATATGGCAGTCTAGGAAATGAGTATGGTAGTGTAAGGTTAGAAAAATAACTTTTGATTTAAGAAACTGTTTTAATTTATTCTTTTCTTACAAAAGGAAAACAGAATCTCTCCTTCTATTTTAGAGACAATATTATTATCTCTATCATTAGAGATAAAAAAGCAACTAGAAGAAAATGAAACATCCAGACTGTAACTTGACTTTATTATCTTTACAGGAATAAAAATTACACTCCTATTGATTCCCTTTATCATTTTAGACATACATAGAAAGCTAAGTAGTAAAAGACTGATTGTATAAAATATTGCAATCTTAGGTAAAAACATTGATCTTTATAGTAGTAGGAAAGTTGTCAATTTTCTGTCCCTTGAACTAGTATTAGTCAGAGTTACCTGTATCAGAGGCCCCTCTCTATAGATAAATAAATTTATTATGAGAAATTAGCCCATGCATTTATGGAGGACTAGAAGATTTTTGCCATCTGTGAGCTGGAGGCTCAGGAAAGCTGGTGGTGTAATTCCAGTCTGAATTCAAAGGCATGAGAACTGGAGGGTATAAATGTCCCAGTTCAAGCAGTCAGGGAAATTCTGATGTTTTGATACTGTAGCTTATAGCTTATACTTTAATTACTAGTTGGTGATATGACTATTTAAGGTAATTTAAGTCATCAAATATTTTCTTTTCGTTTTTTTTTTTTTTTTTTTTTTTTTTTTGAGACAAGTCTCACTGTTTCACCCAGGCTGGAGTGCAGTGCCGTGATCTCGGCTCACTGCAACCTCTGCCTCCCGGGCTAAAGCGATTCTCCTAACTCAGCCTCCCAAGTAGCTGGGATTACAGGCGCATGCCACCACACCCAGCTAATTTTTGTATTTTTAGTGGAGACAAGGTTTCACTATGTTGGCCAGGCTGGTCTTGAACTCCTGACCTCAAGTCATTCACCAGCCTTGGCCCCCCAAAGTGCTGGGATTACAGGTGTGAGCCACTACTTCCGGCCATCAATTGTCTTCTTAAATAGCTTATACCATGCACTTTATAATCTAAATACTTCATTTTTAAACATTATCATTTGCTAAGAATATACTTTGTTTGGAATAGAAGAGACTCACACAATTGAGTTAATCATGACAAATTAACTATGCATCTTTTATTAGAGTAGATATTTTCTGAATGGGTGGTTTCACATCCTTTGAAGGGTGTGGCTAGTAATTTCTCTCACCGGTCACAGAAAATGACATTGATCGCAAGTAACAGTAGCCCAATAATAATTTTTTACTTACACTGGATGATAATTAAAACTTATGAATTGTTTTATGTGTTATTTCATTTTATTTCCAAACTTAAGATTTATATTTTATGTTTTCCAAAAGAACTGATCAAAGTGACTTGTCAAAGTTGATACAACCATCACTAGCAGAACAATGGTTGTAACCTAGACCCTCAGTAGCAAACAGCGAGCAATGTGGGCGCTGAGGGGCTGCCTGAAGCCACCTCGAGAAAGGCCTGCAGGAAGCTGAATCAAACAGGATTCCCTGCTTCCATCAGTGACCATTTTCCTTATAATGTAATGGAAGTGCAGAATATTTATTATTCTCTTAAACATTTTGAAAAAAATTCAAATAAAAATCACCAGAAGCATTTAATTTTAATAAGATAAATACTTCTAAAATTTCTTCAGGAACTAAATTTCTAAAGAAAAAAAGCACAAGCTTTGGTTTACGGTTTATAATTCTTTAATTCTAACTGAAATATAAAATGCTAACTATTCCAACAAGCTACGTTTTCTCAAAAAAAAGTTAATTTTTCAGCATAGGAAAAGAGAGATGGATGAATATGTATGGGTATTTCAACGAAACACTTCAAATCATTTGTGTCAATAAAAAGCAGTCAAATTCTGTAAAATGTTTGAAGCGATTTATGCTGAGCCTAATATGAGTGACCAAGGCCTGAGGCACAGTCTCAAGATGTCCTGAGAACATGTACCCAAAGTGGTTGGGTTACAGCTTAATTTTATACATTTTAGGGGGACAGAAGTTATAGGCAGACATCAATCACTACATATAAGGTAGACATTGGTTTGGTCCAGAAATGCAGGACAACTTGAAGTGGAGGCTTCCAGGTCATAGGTAGTTTCAAAGAGTTTCTCATTGTCAATTGGTTGAAAGAGTTAATTTATTATCTAAAGACCTGGAATCACTAGAAAAAAATGTCTGGGCTAAGAAACGGGGTTGTGGAGACCAAAGTTCTCATTATGTAGATAAAGCCTCCAGGTAGTAGGCTTCAGAGAGAATAAATGCTAATATTTCTTATCAAACTAAAAAGGTGCCAGACTGTTCCTCCCTCCCTGATCAGGAAAAGTCTGGGAAAGAGAAAGGGATTCTCTACAGAATGTAGATTTCCCCTATAAGAGACGATTTTGCAGGATCATTTAAAAATATATCAAAGAAAGATATTTTGGGGTAAAATACTTTGAATTCTCTTTTGTTTGTTTGTTTTTTGAGATAGAATCTCACTGTGTCATCCAGGTTGGAGCACAGTGGCACCATCTCGGCTCACTACAACCTCCAACCCCAAGGTTCAAGTGATTCTAGTGCCTCAGCCTCCCAAGTAGCTGAGATTACAGGTGTGCACCACCATGCCCAGTTAATTTTTGTATTTGTAGTACAAACAGGGTTTTGTCATGTTGGCCAGGCTGGTCTTGAACTCCTGGCCTCCAGTGATCCACCCACCTCAGCCTCCTAAAGTGCTGGGATTACAGGTGTGAGCCACTGTGCCCAGCCTTGAATTCTTTCAAGGTCTGCTATCTGTCATGTGAGATGCTATACTAGAGTCAGGCTGGAATTCGGTATCTTATTGCTATCAAGAGTCCGTTTGCCAGTCTTAAGTGCTCTGTTTTAACGTTAATGCTGGTCAGTTGTGCCTGAATTCCAAAGGCAGGAGAATATAATGAGGCATGTTTGATACTTCTTCCCATCATGGCCTGAATCAGTTTTTCAGATTTAGTTTTGAATCTCCTTGGCCAAGAGGAGGGATCCATTTAGTCAATTTCAGGGCTTAGAATTGTATTTTTGGTTTATAATTGAGAAGCTTAACAAGCTACAAAAATGATATCTTGGTATGAAAGTAGTCAAAATATGTATTTTCCTGAAGCATTGATTTTAATCTCAGATCAATTGTGCATATTGTTACTTAATTTCCTCCTAGAATTTGGCAGTCGAAATGCTTATTTCAACCCAGAACTTTTTCTAGCTTGCTTTAAATAAAACCTCTTGGTACTATCACAGCAGGTCTCCATTGTTCAGATACAGCTATCTGGATCAACTTCAATTATCATGTTTGCTACTAGAAATCAGTAAAACCATCTAAGTCTTCCATATGATAATATTTAGATTAAATTAAGCTTTCTCTAGAAAAAGCTATAAATGATGCTCTCTGTTTCACAAAGACACTGTTGCAAGAGGCTAATATGTGTGAAAAGTTTGAACCAGATATTTAAGACCCTGAAAATCTGAATCTATGTTGAAAATTAAAATACAAAACTGTGTCACATGGCTTTATGCAGGAAGGAATTCAATAGGAAGCCAACAGAGTGAAGTGAAAGCAAGTTTATAAGAAAGTAAAGGAGGCCGGGCGCGGTGGCTCACACCTGTAATCCCAGCAGTTTGGGAGGCCGAGGCAGGTGGATCACTAGGTCAGGAGTTCAAGACCAGCCTGGCCAATATAGTGAAACCCCGACTCTACTAAAAATACAAAAATTAGCTGGGCATGGTGGCAGGCGCCTGTAATCCTGGCTACTCCGGAGGCTGAGGCAGGGAATTGCTTGAACTCTTGAACCCGGGAGACAGAGGTTGCAGTGAAGAGAGATTGCACCACTGCACTCCAGCCTGGGCGACAGACCCAGACTCTGTCTCAAAAAAAAAAAAAAAAAAAAAAAAAAAAAAGAAAGAAAAGAAAGAAAGAAAAAAAAAGAAAGTAAAGGAATAAAAGGATGGATACTCCACAGGCAGAGTAACCCCAAGGGCTGCTGGTTGGCTATTTTTATGGTTGTTTCTTGATCAAATGCTAAACAAGGGGAAGATTATTCAGAATTTTCTGCGAAGAGGGCAGTAAACTATCAGAACCTATGGTTCTGTCCTTTTTTAGACCATGTAGGGTAACTTCGAAGAGTTGCCAGAGCATCTGTAAACTGTCATAGAATTGATGGGAGTGTCTTTTAGCATGCTAATGCATTGTAATTAGCATATAATAAGCAGTAAGGGCAGACCAGTGCCATCTTGTCTTGCGTGGGTTTTGGCCGGCTTCTTTACCAAATCCTTTTTGTCAGTGGGGTCCTTGTGACCTGTGTCTTGAGAAACAATTTCTGTCAAACTCCTATCTCAGCTGCTGCAGCTCTCTAGGTAAGTCAGATATAAACACACTCAATTAGTGAGGTTGCACAGTGTCTCCCTGCCCATTCTGCCACTGCATGAGCAAGTAGAAATAGTGGCTAGTGGGATAGAGAAAATTAGTTTTTGGGCTTTCTGACTGGACAGGAAAATTCACAACTGGAAACAGTTTCCACAACTTTCTACTGTGACGTTTATGCTAAAACCACTGAAGGTAAAATATAAACTACCCATCAACTCCAAATGTAGTTGCTCCCTTTAACATGGCAGAGATGTTTCTCTTCAATGTGAATTAACATTACGTTTATGGAAGCATGAGATGTTACCTGAAGCTTTAAAATTAGTGTAACTTTATATGCTTATTTTATCTGGATAAAACCAATTCTGCAGAAGAACATGCTTTCTAATAATTGTTTCTTGCCTGACAAGAGATACCAAAATAAGTACATGTATATATATTAATGTATATTTATTTGATTGCAGTAAATCACTGAAGGTCATAATCACCATGGAATTATCAGTCCTTGGTTGATAATTATTAAAATGAAAGGCAAAACTTAGTCAGAATTCAACTTTATAGTAACAAAAGACAGAAAAATTAAGCATTATTGTGAAATTCACTTGTAAGAACTCAAGATACAGGATAAGAATAGATTGAATTTAATTTTTTGGTAACTATTTTGTTAGTAAATTTTGCTATCTTTCTAAACTAAGGGTAATGGCTAACTCAGTTCTTTACCTTCTCAAAGTCACAACTCAGCAACTTCTACACTCAAAGTTTTAATTAATTTTCATTTAAGCATATGTCTGTAATTTAACTCATTTTAAGTATGGAAGGATTAATGTATTGAAGACATAATAATCTGACTCTATATACTCAACAGTGAAACCATACAAAAATTCTTATTAAAAGCAAGAAGAGAGAAAGAATGATCACTGTCATCAGTATTTTAATATTGTTCAGACTATTTTAAAGTTTATTTTATAATCTAAGTTCTTCATAATTTTTAGGATTATTCAATGATGTTTTTACTGACATTTAAAATGAGATAATTTTCCAAAATTTGTATGAAAGCAGCTTTCAGTCCCATAGCAGTAACTGTGTAGAACTTACCCTGGTCTTCATAGCAACCCTATGAGAAAGAAATTATTATTGGTCACATTTACAGATTAGAAGTTGAAATTCAGGAAATTTAAGTCATTTTCTACAATAACAGCAATACAATTTGGTATAGCATGTATGTGTGTAAATCTTTTATTTTCATCTTTCAAAATATTTTGGTGTTTCTTTGTTTTCTTCTCTCATTTCGTGTAGCCTTAGCCATATTTTAGTCTCTTTTTCCTTTGTAGGTAAGCTGCTTATCATCCGTATTTTGTCCTTAAAATTACTATTATTATTATTATTTTTTTTTTTAAAGAGAGTCTTGTTCTGTTGCCAGGCTGGAGTCCAGTGGTGTGATCTCGGCTCACTGCAACCTCCGACTCCCAGGTTCAAACGATTCTCCTGCCTCAGTCTCCCGAGTAGCTGGAATTACAGGTGTGTGCCACCATGCCCAGCTAATTTTTGCATTTTTAGTAGAGATGGGATTTCACGATGTTGGCCAGGATGGTCTCGATCTCCTGACCTCGTGATCTGCCCGCCTCAGCCTCCCAAAGTACTGGGATGACAGGTGTGAGCCAAACTAGAATACCTATAGATTTTAAAATCAATTTTGCAAGGTACTGATTCAGTGATTCATACATGCAAAGCATATCTGTCTTTAGGAAACATTTATTCTACTGTATCATTTTTGTTGCTTTCATTTTCTTTTTTCTCACTTCAGTTACTTTTATGTTTTCTTTTTCTCTTTATAATGTCTATGTGAGCTTTTTTTTTTTTTTTTTTTTTTTTTTTTTTTTTTTTTTTTTTTTTTTTTTACAGAATCTTGCTCTGTCACCCAGGCTGGAGTGCAGTGGTGTGATCTTGGCTCACTGCAACCTCCCCCTCCTGGGTTCAAGAGATTCTCCTGCCTCAGCCTCCCAAGTAGCTGGGATTACAGGCATGTGGCACCACACCTAGATAAATGTTGTATTTTTAGTAGAGACCGGGTTTTGCCATGTTGGCCAGGCTGCTCTCAAACTCCTGGCCTTAAGTGTTCTGCCCACCTTGGCCTCCCAAAGTGCTGGGATTACAGGTGTGAGCCACCATGCCTGGCCATGTGCATATGTATTTCTGATACACATGCCATTTCCTTGTCTTTCTCTTCTGCATTTTGAAGCAGCTTCTCTGGTTGGTTTCATGTCATTAATTTATATATTTTTGTTTAAAAATTTAAAGCAGTTTGATGTGTATTCTTACAGATTTTAAAATACTTTGCAAATTTACTTTTTTAGTTTCTTTAAAACCTTTTCTCATCCAACCCATCTCTTTTTGCATATTTATCTTTCAGCTGGTTTTCCTTTTCTTTTTTGTTTTATCTTCTCATCTTTTTTCAATCCTTTTTGCATGAATCGATTTTGTAATTTTTGTTGAATGTATTATGTTTATTAGAGATATTGCCCAGTAGTTTTCTTCTCCTGTGGTGTATTTGTCTGGTTTTGGCATCATGGTGATCCTGGTCTCATCAAATAAGTTTGGAAGTTGCACTAGACTGAATATGTCCCCCCAAAATTTATATGTTGAAAGCTAATCCCCACTGTGGGGATAATTGGAGGTCAGGCCTTTGGGAAGTGATTAGATACTAAGAGTAGAGCCCTCATGAATGAGATTAGTACCCTTGTAAAAGAAACCCCAGAGACTCCATCACTGCCTTCTGCCATGTAGAGACACAGGGAAAAGACAGCTGTGATGAACTAGAACGCCACCCTCACCAGACCCTGACTCTGCTGGCATCTTGATCTTGCACTTTAGAGCCTCTAATACCATAAGAAATGAATTTCTGTTGTTTATAAGCCACTCAGTCTATGATATTTTTGTTATAACAGCCTAAATAAACTAAGACAACAGGGTTTATTATTCTATTTTTTTCATGAATTTAAGAAGAATTGTTATTAATTATTTGAATGGTTAGTAGAATTCACTTGAGAAGCTATCTAGTCCTGGACTTTTCTTTGTTGGGAGGTTTTTAAATTTGTACTTCACTTTTTATTACTACCTGATTATTTAAATATTTATAAGTACTTAAAGTCTTGTGTATGCAATATAAATGTAGCTGCACCTGCTTTCTCTGGTTATCATTTGCATGGAATATTTTTTTCTACCCCTGTATTTTCTGCCTGTGTGTATCCTTAACTCTAAAGTGAGTTTCTTGTAGACAGCATTTAAAAAATTTATTAGCCACTCTGCCTTTTGATCCAAGAATTTAATCCATTTACTGTTAATTATTTATAGGCAATGATTTACTATTGCCATTTTGTTAACTGTTTTGTTTGTCTTCTGGTTGTTTTCTCCCTCTTTTTGTCTCTTGCTGTCCTCCTTTGTGTTTCATTCTTTTATGTTGTTTTTGTTTGTATTAAGAGGACTTGATTCCTATCTCTTTTTCTTTTGTGTAATATGGATAGTTGTTGTCTTTGTGGTTTTCAATAAGCTTGCATAAAATATCTCATTGCTATACTAGTCTATTGTAAGCTAATAGCAACTTCACTTGCATAAAAAACTATACATTTACTTCTCCTCCCTCACATTATATGTTATTGATGTCACAGTTTATAGCTATTTATATTTAATAGCCATAAACATAATTTTATTTATACTTATTTTTGAATACTTTTATCTTTTAACTTTTATACTAGAATTGAAACTGATTTACCTATAACCATTATGGTAATATACTATTCTGGTTTTGTCTATATATTTAACTTTATCAATGAGTTGTATGCTTTAATATGCTATCGTATTGCTGTTTACTGTCCTTTTGTTTCAACCTGAGGAACTCCTTTTAGCATTTCTTATAAGGTGGG